>NC_081552.1:193464097-193649097 GCF_963082655.1 Stomoxys calcitrans
AATGATAAGCCTTCGATCATCCTCATAGTTCTAAGATTTCGCTATCTCCGTAAGCCCCATCGTATCCTGTTGAAAGTGCGTTTTTATGCTCTCACTACCATGTCGCACAGTGGAAAAGAATCCAAAAAAGCAATCCAAAAAAGAAATACCAAGTAAGAGCATGCTAAGTTCGGCCGGGCCGAATCTCATATACCCTCCCCCATGGATCGCATTCGTCGAGTTCTATGCCCAGTATCTCTTCTTAGGCATACAAAGAATATTGAATAAGAACTGTTGTCCTATTGGAGCTATAACAAGTTATAGTCCGATTCGGACCATGAATGATTTCTGAACATTGTAGAAGTCATTGTGCAATATTTCAGTTCATTCGAATAAGAATTGCGCCTTGAAGGGGCTCAAGAAGCAAAATCGGGAGATCGGTTTATATGGCAGCTGTATCAAGCTATTGATCGATTCAGACCATATTGGACACGTATGGTGAAAGTCATGAGGAAAGTCGTTGCATGAAATTTCTTCCAAATCGGATGAGAATTGCGCCCTCTAGAGGCTCAAAAAGTCAAGACCCACGGTCGGTTTATATGGCAGCTATATCAGGCAAGGTACCGATTTGCGCCATACTAAGCACAGTTATTGGAAGTCATAACGAAACACCTCATGCGAAATTTCAGCCAAATCGGATGAGAATTGCGTGCTTTATGGGCTCTAGAAGTCAAGATCTAAGATCGGGTTATATGACAGCTATACCAGATTATGAACCGATTTAAATCATACTTAACGTAGTTGTTAGAAGTGATACCAAACCATAACGTGCGAAATTTCAGTCAAATCGGACGAGAATTGCGCCCTCTAGAGGCTCAAGAAGTCAAGACCCAAGATCGGTTTATATGGCAGCTATATCAAAATATTGACCGATTTGACCCATTCACAATCCCAACCGACATACACCAATCAGAAGTATTTGAGCAAAATTTCAAGCGGCTAGCTTTACTCCCTCGAAAGTCAGCGTGCTTTCGACAGACAGACGGACGGACATGGCTAGATCGACTTGAAATGACATGACGATCAAGAATATATATACTTTATGGGGTCTCAGATGCAGATTTCGAGGTGTTACAAACGGAATGACGAAATTAGTATATCCCCATCCTATGGTGGAGGGTATAAAAATCAGGCAGGCGGAGATCCGGGCGATAACGGAATGCGTGACGTGGTGTGGTGCTAACGCGAGGACGTCGAGTCTGAACATCTTTACCGACAGTTAAATTGCCATAAGGGCAAGAACAACCAGGAGGGTAAGGTACCTAACAGTCTAGCAGTATAAGAAGGAGATTAACGCCTTCTCTAAAGATGGCTAAATCCTCATCGTTTGGTTGCCGGGCCATAACGGAGTAAGGGGAAATGAAAGGGCAGACGATTTGGCGGTGAAGGCCAGAGGACTGCCGTCAATAAACTTGGTTAACCCGAAGCCTTTCGAGTCGACGCAGACCGAGTTAAGGGCGTGGGCGATGAATGCGCATGCAACATAGTGGAACAGCGAAACGGTCGGTAGGAAGGCGAAAATCCTATGGGGGGATCCAGATCGTGCCAAGACGAGGCTATTACTGTAGCATAACAAGACACATAGGACTATGAGCTCGCTTATGTGAAATCGGTGCGGCAAGTGATAGCATGTGTAGGGCATGAGGGGAAGATGATGCGACGTTGGAGCATTTCCTTTGTCATTGTCCTGCTTTCGTGTCCAACAGATACCGGTACTTGTGTGGAGACACAGTACCAGACATGAACCAACTTAGGGGAGCGGTATTGAAAACAATTAAGGATTTTGTAAGTAGCACGGAATTCCTAAATTAAAATTTTCTTTTTAGAGGTTACTTTATAGTTTTTAGAGCGCACAACAAGCCAATTACTGGCTTAGGTGTATGTCCATAGTGGCATGGGGCGGATTAATATCTGCACCCTCTTTTCAACCTAACCTTACCTAACCTACACCAATAGAAAATATTTGTGCAAAATTTCCAGCGCCTAGCTTTGTTCCTTCGAAAGTAAGCGTGCTTTCGACAGACGGACGACTAACAGCGTCAAGACGACCAAGAAAATAAAGACTTTGCTGGGTCTTAGATGAATATGTCGATGTGTTATTAACGGAATTATCATATTAGTGTAGCCCCCACCCTATGGTTGGGGGTAAAATGTGTAGATGGGAAATTGATAATGGTTAAATTAATTTCTTCATGTCTGCCTCATAAAGGGGATGTACTAATCTAGTCATTCCACCATAGGATGGGGGTATACTAGTCATTCCATTTGCAATACCTCCAACTATATAAATCTAGAACACCATAAAGTACATATATTCTTGATTGTCTCGACATCCCGAGTCGATCTAGCTATGTCCGTCCGTCCGTTTGTTGAAATCACGATAGCGGTCCAATGCGTAAAGCAAGCCGCTTGAAACTTTGCACAGATACTAAGTATTGATGTAGGTCATCGGGGAATGCAAATGGGCAATATCGGTACAGATTTAGATATAGCTCCTATATAAACCGATCTCTCGATTGGACTTTTTGAGCCCCTGAAAACCGCAATTTTTGTCCAAATTGATTGAAATTTTGAAATAAAAATTTGGTATCAAAATATCGGATGGGGTACCTAGGGGGACTGCCCCACCCTAAACCCTACCAAACATATATTTAGACCAATCACGACATTATGGGACTTAAATGAAAGGTATTTAGGATGAGAAAACGTATCTGATATCAAATTGATGATCGGACCAAGTGTGAGGGGGACCACCCCAACCCCAAAACACCCCTACATCGGGCATATTTACCGAACATGGCAATATGGGACTCAAATGAAAGATATTTGCGAGTAAAATACGAATTTAATAACCAAATGTGGGACCACGTTTCTGGGGGCCCACCCTTTCCAAAACGCCCCCCAAACAGGACTTATTTACTGACCATGGGAATATGGGGCTTTAATAAAAGGTATTTGAGTATAGAATTAGAATCTGTTATCCAAATATGAGACCAAGTGTTTGGGGAGCCGCCTCTTCCAAAAACCTCCTCCAAAGGGGACACATTTACGACCATAGCAATATGGGGCTCAAATGAAAGGTCTTTGGAAGTAAAGCACGAATCTGATATCAATATTCGGGAAAAGTGTCTATTGGGGCCACCCCACACCGACAACCACACCCAAATAGTAAGTGTTTGCTGACTATTGCAATATGTGGCTCAAATAAGAGGGTCTTTAGAGTAGAACACGAATCCGATATATATTTTCAAGGCCAACTCACTGAGTGTCCGCCCATGCCGGTCATGTTTGCCGACTATGGAAAAATGGGGCTCAAATTAAAGGTATGTGGGAGTAGACCACGTATCTGATATCAACATTAGGGGTCAACTGTCTAGGGGACGTCCCACCACCATAACAACCCCTAAATAGGATGTATTTGCTCACCAAGACAATTTGGGTCTGAAGGAGAGTGGAACTAAATATTTATAGTTTTTAGGGCCAATACCCCAAACCGGACATATTTGCTGACTTTTGCAAAAAGGAGTTTAAAAGAGATTAGAAACGAATTTGATATCCAATTTTGAGTCCAATGGCAAAATGGGGTTCAAATATGTAGATATATGAAAATAGTGACACGTTGGTGATATTTTTTCAGGGGAAAGCGTCTGGGGGACCACCTCTCCCCCCGAAAACACCACTAAATCAGACATCATGAGAATATCGGGCTTAAATGAAGTAGTTCAGGAATGGAGTACACCTTACATCCAAACTCGTAAAATTCTAAGACGACTTAGCGATGTCCGTGTGTCTGTCCGTCCGTCTTTTGTAAACACTCTACAGGCTTTAAAAATTAAGATTTTGAGCTGAAATTTGACACAGATGCGTCTTTTTGATGCACGCTGGATTAGTTCTTGAACGGGTCAAGTCGGACCATATTTGGGTATAGCTGCTATATAGACCGATTTTACGATAAAGGGTCTATTGCCCACAAAAGCTTTATTTTTCATCTGATTTGGCTGAAATTTGAAACAGTGAGTAGTTTAAGGATCGGACTATACTTAGATATAGCTACCATATAAACCGATCTCCTGATAAATGGTCTGAAGATCATAAAAACTTTATTTATTACCCGATTTCGCTGAAATTGGCAACAGTGGGTTATTTTAAGCCTCATGACATCTAACCTAAAAAGGGTTCATATCGGATTATATTCAGATATAGCTGCCATATAGACCGATCTGCCGATAAGGGGTCTAAAGCCAGTAAAAGATTTATTTATTACCCGATTTCGCTGCAATTTAAAACAGTGGGTTATTTTAAGCCTCGCCCCATCTGACTTAAATATGGTTGAGATCGGGAAATATTTACATATAGCTGCCATATAGACCGATCTCCCGATAAAGGGTCTGAAGCCCATAAAAGCTTTATTTATTACACGATTTCGCTGAAATTTAAAACAGTGGGTTATTTTAAGCCTCGTGACATCTGACCTAAATATGGACTAGATCGGTCCATATTTAGATATAGCTGCCATATAGACCGATCTCCGATAAGCGGCCTGAAGCCCATAAAAGCTTTATTTATTACCCGATTTCGCTGAAATTTAAAGCAATGGGTTATTTTAAGTCCCATGACATCTGACTTAAATATGGTTAAGATCGGGAAATATTTACATATAGCTGCATATAGACCGATCTCCCAATAAAGGGTCTGAAGCCCATAAAAGCTTTATTTATTACACGATTTCGCTGAAATTTAAAACGGTGGGTTATTTGAAGCTTCATGACATCTGACCTTAATATGGTTGAGATCGGGAAATATTTATATATAGCTCCCGTATAGACCGATCGCCCGATAAACGGTCTGAAGCCCATAAAAGCTTTATTTATTACACGATTTCGCTGAAATTTAAAACAGTAGGTTATTTGAAGCTTCATGACATCTGACCTTAATATGGTTGAGATCGGGAAAAATTTACATATAGCTGCCATATAGACCGATCTGCCGATAAAGGGTCTAAAGACCATAAAAACTTTATTTATTACCCGATTTCGCTAAAATTTGAAACAGTGGGTTATTTTTAGCCTCATGATATCTGACTTAAATATGGTTGAGATCGGGAAATATTTACATATAGCTGCCATATAGACCGATCTCCCGATAAAGGATCTGAAGCCCATAAAAGCTTTATTTATTACCCGATTTCCCTGAAATTTGAAACAGTGAGTAGGTTAAGACCTCCCAACATCCAACCTAAATATGGTTCAGGTCGGACTATATTCAGATATAGCTGCCATATAGACCGATCTGCCGATAAGGGGTCTAAAGCCAGTAAAAGCTTTATTTATTACCCAATTTCGCTGAAATTTGAAACAGTGAGTTTTTCACGATATCCGACCTTAATATGGTTCAGATCGGTTTATGATAGCTGCCAAAAAGACCAAGAATTTGTTCCACAAAATTGAATAGTGACATATATATTAGACCACTCAATATCCGTGTCGAATGTGGGTGCTTAAGTTATCCAATTTTCACCGGTATGTAACAAAATGGGATTTACATATATACCCGAGGTGGTGGGTCTCCAAAGTTCGGCTCGGACGAACTTGATGCCTTTTTAGTTGTTTTTTTTTTAAGAACAGTTTTATTTGCAAAATTCAAAGTTCGTTGTGTTACAAACCGAATGACGAAATAAGTATACCACCCATCCTATGGTGGAGGGTATAATCTAGTTGGAAAATTGGGCATCGTCAAATTAAGTTCTTCATCTTTCAAAGACTTAAGCTTTAAAGCTAAGACGAAGGTATTTTTTGTGTATCTAGGCTCGGTGGTACAGGCAATAAATAGTCGGCTCCGCCTTACTTTTGTCCTTCTTTGCTTGTTTTCATTTAAAGTTTTTTGATTCATTTAATTTAATCTCATGACAGTCACACAGGTGTATGGATGTGTCAGCTACTGTCTTAATTCCGCTTTAGATACAATGTCATTGTGTCTATGATGGCGTTGACATTTGCCGTTGGAATCTTTGGAGCATTGTCTTTCTCGCCTTGGTGTTGTATTGTATAACACTGCATTCTCGAGGAACATGAATGTCACTTTGAAATGAGGTCAATTTAAGATTCAAACTGACTACCTCGGTGGCTGGTACATAGTCACTGCTACAATCAATGTCACCATCATCGCCCAGCTAGCCAGTATCATGAGAAGCTTTCATCACAGCATTGCATTTGTTGGACATCATAAATGAATGAAACAATGGATGAATGGATAAATGGCTGGATGAATGAAATGTTGACAACTGACTGACTTACCCAGAGTCTGTTGCTGTCATCGCTGTTTTGCTAATGAGGTTTCAGTTTTCTCCTCTCCTCTTTCATTCTGCTGTGGGGGCAGGAGGAAGAATATGAGTAAATGAATATTAATATGACCTCTGTTCCTTACATTGTCACAACAATGTAGCCACTGTGTTGCTGATTTATAGCTTAATTTTGTAAAAACTCTCATATGCTTTGATAGAAGAGGTTTCAAAGTGGATTTCCATGATTCAAGAACTTTTATGGAATCATTCAAACTTGAGAGATTGAGATTGGTTAGTAATCCTCATCAGTTGAGATTGCTTAGTAATCCTCATCATTACGAGTGTAATAAATGAAATGCCAATACAATACAATTTTGATTTATACGCGTTCGAATCCTGGCGAGAACATCGGACAAAGTGGCTTTTATCCCCTCTTAATTTTGACGACATTTGCGAGGTGCAATGCAATGCATGGTCATTTAAAAAATTTTCCCCAAAGAAAAGCCTCTTATCACATTGAGTTTAAACTTGAATCGGAGAGCACTCATTGATGTGTGAGAATTTAAGCCTGCCGCTTCCTGGTGGTAATGTTCTTCCTTAGGGTAATGTTCTCATTAGGCGAGAGATGGCACCTAAGATATTTCGACTCAAATATGGATATCAAATTCGTGCTGCACTTCCAAATCCCTTTAATTTGAGCCCCATATTGCCATGGCCGGTAAATATGAACCGTTTGGACGGTGTTTTGTGGCTGGGGCGGCCACCGGCACTTTGCACTGAAAATAGATATCAAATTCGTTTTTTATTCCCAACAGAAATGAATTTCAGTTCAGGTGGTGCTTTAGGGCGTACACCAAAACACTTGGCTCCGAAATTGGATATCAATTCGTTTTCTACTCTCAAATACCTTTCATTTGAGTCCCATATTGTCATAATGGGTCAAATAACCCATTTGACGTATCTTTAGGAGGAAAAGCACCACCTAAACTTGAATGCTAATTTTAATGTCATATTCGTAATCGACTGCCTAATACCTTTCATTTGAGTCCCATATTGCCATGGTCGGCTAATATGCCCATTTGGGGATGGGCAACCTCACATTACTTGGACCTAATGTTTTATGCCATATTTGTAATCTACTGCCTAATACTTTTCATTTGAGTCCCATATTGGCATGAACTTCGAGTATGTCTGTTTAGAGGAGTTTTGGGGTTGGAGGGGGCCACCGGGTACTTGGACCAACATTTTAATACCATATTCGTTCGTCGTTTATCGAACCACTTTCGGATATGGGTAGCCGATATCTAAAAATTCTGTAGCCTATGTTTCCTTTCAGACAAACGTACACAATATATGAAAATTTTAAGAAAATCGGTTCAGCCAAGTATCATATAGTCATAATGGGTCTAATGGCGTTTTTGAGAAATGGCGTGACCCCCTATAATTCGATCTGATTTTGTATGCCACATCCGAAATCTACTCCCGACTACCTTTCATTTGAGCTCCATATTAAAATGAACGTCCAACATGTCTGTTTGGGGAAGTTTTGAGGTTGCGGCGGCTCGATGAGTATTTACACTCAAATTTTAATACCATATTCGTATTATACTCTCCAATACCATTCATTTGATACCTATATTGTCCCGATCGGTCCACTTTTGATTTTAGGTTGTGTTTTTGTCATAAGGGGGAGGGTCCGTCCCCCTTCCGATACCGAAAGAATATATAGCCTATGTTTCCTACCAGACCGACCTACATAATATGCCAAATATGTTGAGAAAATCGGTTCTGCCGTTTTTCAGTCTGTACAGAACAAACAAACCGAGTCCCATGTATCCGTGATTGGCTTATGTGCCCATTTTGGGCGTTTTTTTTTTGGGGGGGGGGGGGGGGGGGGTGTGTGTGTGTGTGTGTGGTGACCCCCTATACTTCGACTAGAATTTGTATGCCAGATTCATTATCTACTCCCGCATACTTTTCATTTGATACCCATATTGTCCTTATCGGTCCACCTTTGATTTTGGGTGGTGTTTTTGGGGTACCGGTGGAGGGTCCGGCCCCTTCCGTTATCAATAAATTATAAAACCTATTCCTACTTTTTGACCATATTCGTAATCTACTCCCGAATACCTTTCATTTGAGTCCCATATTGTCATGATCGTCAAATAAACTTATTTTTAGGGGTTTTGGGGTTGGGGCGGCCCCCCAGATACTTGGACCCGACTTTTATTATGAAATTCGTACTCTACTCTTGAATACCTTTCATTTGAAACCCATATTGTCCCGATCGGTCCACTTTTATTTTTGGGTAGTGCTCTTGGGGTAAGGGGGAGGGTCCGTCCCCTCCCGATAACAAAAAATTATATAGCCTATGTTTCCTTCCAGACCATCCTACACAACATTTCAAGGTAATCGGTTCAGCCGTTTTTGAGTCTATATGGAACAAACAAACAAACAAACTAGTCTTATATATAAAACTAGCTGACCCGGGCCCGCTCCGCTGCGCCTTCTTTTACTTTATATGGAACAAAAGTTTCCTTGAAATATTTATTTTCGACAATTAAAGAGCTTTTAGTGAAATACCATGCAAACTTGACTAACAGTTAAACAATATAAGTGCCTTTATTGGTCTACGAATTTAAGTTTGAATGTAGGATGTACTCCATTTTTAAAATACTTCACTTCAGCCCGATATTCTCATGATGTCTGATTAAGTGGTGTTTTCGGGGGTAAGGTGGTCCCCCAGACGCTTGGCCCTGAAAAAATATCAGCATCGTTCTCTTCTCTCAAATACCATTTATTTAAACCCCATATTGCCATTGGTTTAAGGGGAGTTTACAGGATGAGGCGTCCGCCAAATACATAGCCCCAAAATTTGTTATCAAATTCGTTTTCAAATCTCAAATATCTTTCATTAGAGACACATATTGGCATGGTCGAAAAATGTTTACCTTTGGGGAGTGTATTGGGGAAGGGATGATGCCCTTAATACATAGTCCATCATTTGGATATCAAATTCGTACTCTACTCCCAAATACGTTTATTTGAGCACCATATTACGATGGTCAGTAAAAAATTGCTGTTTGTGGGGTATTTTGGGAAAGGGGTAGGCCCCCAGAAAATTGATTCCGAATGTGGGTATCAATTCTTGCTCTACCCCCTATTTACTTTTAATTTAAGCCCCATATTGACATGGTCGGTAAATATGCCCGATTTAGGGGTGTTTTGGGGATTGGGGTGATCCCCCAAACACTAAGCCCGGAAAATATATCAACAACGTGCTCTATCCTCATATATCTATATATCATTTATTTGAAGCCCATATTGCCATTGGCCTCAAAATTGGATATCAAATTTGTTTTCTAATCTCATTTAAACTCCTTATTGCAAAAGTCAGCAGATATGTCCGGTTTGGGGCATTGGCCCTTAAAACTAAAAATATTCAGTTTGAATCTCTTTAAGATCCAAATTGTCTTGGTGAGCAAATTGTTATGTTGGTGGGACATCCCTAGACCGTTGGTTCCCAATGTTGATGTCAGATACGTGGGCTACTCCCAAATACCTTTGATTTGAGCCCCATTTTTTCATAGTCGACAAACATGACCGGCTTGGGGGGTGTTTTTTGGCGGATGGACGGCCACTCAGTGATTTGGCCTTGAAAATATATATCGGATTCGTGTTGTAATCTAAAAACCCTTTTTATTTAAACCTTATTATGCAATGGTCAGCAAATACTTCATATTTGGGTGGTGTTGTGGGGGTGGAGTGGCCTCATAGACACTTTCCCGAATATTGGTATCATATTCGTGCTTTACTCCCAAAAACCAAATCAGATTCGTGATTCGTATTCTACTCGCAAATATCTTTCTTTTGAGTCCCATATTGCCATGGTCGGTAAATAAGTCCGATTTAGGGGTACTTTGGTGGCTGGGGTGGTCCCCCTAACACTTGGTCCGACAATTGGATATCATACACGTTTTCTAATCTTAAATACTCTTCATTTGAGTCCCATATTGTCGTGATGGGTGTATAAATATATTTGGTAGGTTTTGAGGTGGGGCGCCCCTCCTGGATACCCCATCCGAAATTTGGATACAAAATATTTATTTGCACGCTACTATGAGAGAGAGCACACAAAATTTCGCTTACATCGCACCACCCATCTCCGAGATGTGTCGTCCGTTTGTCTGTCGAAAGCATGCTAACTTTCGAAGGAGTAAAGCAAGCCGCTTGAAATTTTGCACAAATTCTTATTATTAGTGTAGGTCGGTTGGGATTGTAAATGGACCAAATCGGTCCATCTTTTGATACAGCTGCCATATAAACCGATCTGGGGTCTCGAATTCTTGAGCCTCTAAAGGGCGCAATTCTCGTCCGATTTGACCGAAATTTTGCACATGGTGTTTTGGTGTCACTTCCAACAACTGTGTTAAGTATGGTTTAAATCGGTTCATAATCTGGTATAGCTGCCATATAAACCGATCTTGGGTCTTGACTTCTTGAGCCTCTAGAGGGTGCAATCCTCATCCGATTTGGCTGAAATTTTGCATGAGGTGTTTTGTTATGACTTTCAATAACTATGATTAGTATGGCGCAAATCGATTCATAATCTGTTATAGCTGTCATATAAACCGATCTGGGGTCTTGAATTCTTGAGCCTCTAGAGGGCGCAATTCTCGTCCGATTTGACCGAAATTTTGCACGTGGTGTCTAGGTATCACTTCCAACAACTGTGTTAAGTATGGTTCAAATCGGTTCATACTCTGGTATAGCTGTCATATAAACCGATCTGAGGTCATGACTTCTTGAGCCTCTAGAGGGCGCAATTCTCATCCGATTTGGCTGAAATTTTGCATGAGGTGTTTTGTTGTGACTTGCAATAACTTTAACTAGTATGGTTTAAATCGGTACATAACCTGATATAGCTGCCATATAAACCGATCTGGGATCTTGACTTCTTGAGCCTCTAGAGGGCGCAATTCTTGTCCGATTTAGCTGAAATTTTGCACGTGGTGGTTTAGTATCACTTCAAACAACTGTGTAAAGTATGGTTCAAATCAGTTCATAATCTGGTATAGCTGCCATATAAACCGATCTGAGGTTTTGACTTCTTGAGCCTCTAGAGGGCGCAATTCTCATCCGATTTGGCTGAAATTTTGCATGAGGTGTTTTGTTATGACGTGCAGTAACTATGATTAGTATGGCGCAAATCGGTACATAACCTGATATAGCAGCCATATAAACCGATCTGGGATCTTTTGTACAACGGCTTCTCTCATGAGAACATAAGAATATGGCATGAATCGGTTTATAGCCTAATACAGCTCCCTTATAAACCGATCTGCCTATAATAGTTCTTCAGCCTTTAAAGTGCGCAATTCTTATTAGATTTGGCTGAAATTTTACACAATGACTTCTACTATAGTCTCCCATATTCAATTCAATTATGGTCCGAAATGAACCATAACTTGATATTGTTCCAATAATATAGCAATTCCTTCCTTTTATCCTTTGTTTGCCTAAAGAAAGATACCGTGGCAAAAGCTCGACAAATGTGATCCATGGTAGAGGGTATATAAGATTCGGCCCGGCCGATCTTAGCACGCTTTTACTTGTTATATTGGGTTGCCCAAAAAGTAATTGCGGATTTTTTAAAAGAAAATAAATGCATTTTTAATAAAACTTAGAATGAACTTTAATCAAATATACTTTTTTACACTTTTTTTTCTAAAGCAAGCTAAAATTCACAGCTGATAACTGGAAGAAGAAAGAATGCAATAACAGAGTCACAAAATGTGAAAAAATTTGTCAACGTCTACTATATGAAAAATCCGCAAATACTTTTTGGGCAACCCAATATATAAGAAGATGTGGTGGAATAATTGCCAAATTTCTAAGATGGCATTTTGCATGATACTTCTGTCATATCTATGAGTGTTGTCCAATTCAAGTTTAAGCTCAAGAACAAAGGACCTCCTCCTTTGACAACACCCCACAGTGAGGTAGTTTTCTATGGCTGATTACCACACAAACACCACTAAACATTTATTTCTAGGTTTTTTTCAGCTTCATGGGTGGACGTTCTAATACACCACGCACCACGGTCGCCTCTCAATTTCTAAAAGATGTTCTTAAATTTTGCTCAAATGTTCAGATTTGAAACTGAATTTAAATCGATTACAGTAAAATGAACGGTAAAAATCTTAAATCACTCTTCCTCCACTAGCTTCTGTGATGTCTGTGTGGCACTGCGATGTCTAATGAAGATATATCGTTTCTGGGTGCATTTGAATTAAATGAAAATTTAAACTGTAAATTGCTTTGCAACCAGGCACAAACATTTAAAAGTGCGGTTGTTCGGCCTCGCTCAAATACAATTCAAATCAATTTGTTAGCGATGAAATGAATCAAACCTCAGGCACCACGAGCGAGCCGCAAAATCTCAACGAATCATTAACTACAGCGGTTACAATCAACGTCATTATCACCGCCTTCACAACCACCATAGAATGAACAAACATTGCCGCCCATAGACCACTATCGCTACCGCCATCATTATCTCGTTCGCGTCTTATATTGGCGGACATGAATAGCAACCAGCAGCAGCAGCATCATTATGATCAGCACCACAGTGGTTAGCGATTCCATCATTTAAAAACTACAAAAAAATTAGAAGCTATCATTGTACAATGGGATGTGTTAAAAAAAAACGGCGTTTAGCAAGAAAATGTCAAACTTGCGAAAATGAAAAGTTCATCGAATTGATTATTGGAAAATTTGCGGAGGTTTGTTACAAAACGGAATAACGGAAATTAGTGCACCGCCCATCCTATGGCAGTATGGATGCGCTGAATAAAGCCATTGTACGGAGATGGGGGAGATGGGGTTTCCCTAACGCTCACGAGAAAAAAAAAATGTTACTCATGCACGACTTTTAATTACCCACCACCATAGGATGGGTGCTTACTAATCTAGTCATTCCGTTTGTAACACCTCGAAATATTGATCTAGGACCCCATTTAGTATATATATTCTTGATCTTCTCGAAATTCTGATTCGAACTAGCCATGTCCGTCCATCCGTCTGTCGAAATCACGATAACGGTCGATTTGGGGATTGCAAATGGGCCATATCAGTTCAGATTTGAATACAGCTCCCACATAAACCGATCTCCCGCTTTGACTTCTTGAGCCCATGGAAGCCGCCATATATATTTGACGATTTGACTGAAATTTTGCACATAGTGTTCTGTTGTGCCTTCGGTCAAGAACCTGATATAGCTTCCATATAAGCCGATCTCCCGATTTGATTTCTTGAGCCACAATATTAGTCCGATTTGGCTGAAATTTTGTACATGGTGTTTTGTTATGAGTCCCAAAAAGGATGAAAAATAGAGATCAAATCGATCAAGAACATTATATAGCTCCCACATAAACCGATCTCCCGATTTCACTTTTTGAACCCTTACAAGCCGCGATTTTTATCCGATTTGGACGAAATTTTGCATAAAGTGTTCGATTATGACTCTCAATAACTGCGCCAAGTAAGGTCCAATTCGGTGTATAACTAAACATAACTCCCATATTTTAGCAGAATCCATGGTGGGTGGGTTCCCAAGATTCCCGGCCCGGCCGAACTTAGTACGCTTTTACTTGTTGTGTCGACGCACGTTCAAGCACAAGAGACAAAAATTTTACTCACGAGAAAATCACGACTCATGAATGTCGTGTCACTCACTCGCGCTCACGTTTCTTTATCTCACTTAACACTCTCAAAGGCAGGAAATTGGAGCGGATGTTGTGACCGAGACCGAGAGATCGGTCTATATGGCAGCTATATCCAAATCTGGACCGATTGGGGCCAAATTGAAGAATGATGCCAAAGGGCGTAACATAACTCACTGTCTCAAATTTCAGCAAAATCGGACAATAAATGCGCCTTTTCTGGGCCCAAACCCTTAAAGCGAGAGATCGGTCTATATGGCAGCTATATCCAAATCTGGAACGATCTGGACCAAATTGAAAAAGGGTGTCGAGGGGCCTAAGACAACTCACTGTCCCAAATTTCGGCGACATCGGACATAAATGCGCCTTTTCTGGGCCCAAACCCTTAAAGCGAGAGATCGGTCTATATGGCAGCTCTATCCAAATCTGGACCGATCAGAACCAAATTGAAGAAGGATGTCGAGGGGTCTAACACAACTCACTGTCCCAGATGGACGGATATGGCAAGATCGTCTTAGATTTTTTACGTCGATCAAGAATGGCCAACAATTGCCATTCGTTGGCCCTCGGGCTTGATCCTGAAGATTTAGCTTACTCAGCGCTAGAGGTATACCCACAGATACCAGTTCCCTTGGAATGTGTAAGGTAATAGAATTCCCTGGTATATCTCTTTTCCCCGATATACAGATCAGGTGAATTTTGAACTGTTCAGCCATGTTGTTGAGAGATGTGCGACAGACGAGGGCGGTTTTTGAATTCAGAAATATGTGTCCCACAGATTAATCTTCCCGATTTGACCAGTCCTAGTTCTTCAGAGTACACCCCAAAGCCCACCTGGTCGTTTATGTGAAACCATCCGTATATAAGTCTATATAACTTCTTTTAATTATCAGGAATATTGCAGTTTCAATCGGTTCTATCAGTTACAGCGGTACAGTAGTTTTTACCAAATAGCGGCTCAGGCAATGTGTAATCCAAACTGCCTGGAACATTGGGCATTGCATGAAGGATAGCTAAGTGCTCGTACACCCAAAGTTATTAGTCTGCTGATATCAGCAGACTGTGTTTGCTGTACTTTTCCCAATGCATGTATTTTTGTGTAATGACAGGCCCTAACAGGCAAAAAAAAACTTGAAAAATGAAAAATTCGGCAGAGCCCGGCCAGAATTCGAACCTGGACACACGGAATAACGGCAAGAGCCCTTGACGTTGTCTTGAAGTTCGAAGCCATCAATACAACTTCCAACAGATGCACAAAATCATGTGTAGTACGGAAGAAGTGTAATTTGTCACAGAAAGAATGTCTGTCATTATACCAAAATACATGCATTGGGAAAAGTACAGCTAATAGACAGGGTTGTCGAGTGTGGTTAATGTGGTAATTGTATCATATATGCATAATTGTATCATATATACCAAAGACGAAACGCGTCCCATAGTGGTTGGTGTGTGTTGCTATCTTTGGCTTTCCTTTTCCATTTGCATTTTGCCCTAACAGGCAAAAAATCTTGAAAAATGGAAAAATAGCAAATTGTAGAAAATTGGAAAAATGTTACGTTATAAGCTTGTAAGAATGTTTGCTGGTATAGCAAACAATTACTGCTGTCTCATTTTCAGCAGACATTATGCTGTTAAAGCAAACATGTTTGCTGTTTTTACAATCAAATTTCTCTGAGTGTAGCCGCCACATGACCAAAGAGAAAGCTTAATTAGCCTCATAGCAGTAGTCGCTGCTATTTCACTAGCCACAATTTTCAGCATTACGTTCAGATGGTGTCGTCCTCTCTGCGGCTGTAACAGCTGACTATTGAATAGAAGATGGACTCTTGAAGGGCGGTCCACCAGATCACAACACCATATAGCATTGTGAGTCTGAAAAAACCCTAGTGCATGGCACGCGATTGAAACACTCTCACTTTGGACAAAGGCTCTCTGTCAGGTGTATAGCATCAGAGTTGCTTTTCTTGCCGTTTCCTAGATGTTTGATTTGAAGTTCAATTTCATGTAGGTAAGAGCAAGCCCTTTGATGGGTTGATGGGCTTTCTTCGCATTCTTGGCCTTCGACTTGTTTAACCTCTCGAGTGCCCTTCACTTGGCACATCAAGATCCAATGCACCCTGCCCTGTGAGAATAGAGCCTCATGTTTCTGATCGATCAGAAGCGCTTTGGTCGGTTGCCTTTCGACATACTGGACTCATCATATACATCTTCACAGATGGAGAGGATTCCCGCTTTGCATAATCTGTAGTTCTTGAGGCTTTAGTAGGGAGAGCTGGGATCAAAGAGGTCTCAAAATTAGCATCCGACAGGGTCAAATCACCTTTGCCTGGTTCAGACTGAGTTCGATTCATGACTCATAGTCCCCCATCTGATTTGATGCAGGTCAAGATAGCTATATATTGCTCGGCTATAGTCCTGTTAAGCGTCTAAAGGTCCTTCATAATGGTGACTCCGTCAGTAGCGATATGTCCGTCTGTTGAAATCACGCTACAGTTTTTAAAAATAGAGATATTGAGCTGAAACTTTACAGATTCTTCCTTTGTCCATAAGCACGTTATGTTCGAAGCTGAGCTATATCAGACTATATCTTGATATAGCCCGCATATAGACCGATCCGCCGATTTAGGGTCTTAGGCCCATAAAAGCCACATTTATTATTCGACTTGCTGAAATTTGGGACAGTGAGTTGTGTTAGGCCAGCCGACATCCTTCTTCAATTTGGCTTAGATCGATCCAGATTTGGATATAGCTGCCATATAGACTAATCACTCGATTTAAGGTTTTGGGCCAATAAAGCTGTCATATACACAGATCTCTCGATTTAAGGTCTTAGGCCCATAAAAAATTTGAGACAGTGAGTTGTATTGGGCCCTTCAATATTCTTCTTCAATTTGGCTCAGATCGGTCGAGATTTGGATATAGCTCTCTCTCTCGATTTAAGGTCTTAGGCCCATAAAAGGCGCATTTATTGTCCGATTTCGCCGAAATTTGGGACAGTGAGTTGTGTTAGGTCCTTCGGCAACCTTCTTTAATTTGACCCAGATCGGTTGAGATTTGGATATAGCTGCCATGTATACCGATCTCTTGATATAAGGTTTTGGGCCCATAAAAGACGCATTTATTGTCCGATTTCGCCAAATTTTGGGACAGTGAGTTGTGTTAGGTCCTTCGGCAACCTTCTTTAATTTGACCCAGGTCGGTTGAGATTTGGATATAGCTGCCATATAGACCGATCTCTCGATATGAAGTTTTGGGCCCATAAAAGGCGCATTTATTGCCCGATTTCGCCGAAATTTGGGACAGTGAGTTGTGTTAGGTCCTTCGCCAACCTTTTTTAATTTGACCCAGATCGGTCGAGATTTGGATATAGCTGCCATGTACACCGCTCTCTTGATATAAGGGTTTGGGCTCATAAAAGATGCATTTATTGACCGATTTCGCCAAATTTTGGGACAGTGAGTTGTGTTGGGCTCTTCGACAAATTACTGCAATTTGGCCCAGATCGGTCCAGATTTGGATTTAGCTTCCATATAGACCGATCTCTTGATGTAAGGTTTTGGGTCCATAAAAGGCGCATTTATTGTCCGATTTCGCCAAAATTTGGGACAGTGAGTTGTATTGCGCACTCCAATATTCATCTCGAAATTGGGCTCAGATCGGTCCAGATTTGGGTATAGCTTCCATACAGACCGATCTCTTGATATAAGGTTTTGGGTCCATAAAAGGCGCATTTATTGTCCGATTTCGCCGAAATTTGGGACAGTGAGTTGTGTTAGGTCCTTCGGCAACCTTCTTTAATTTGACTCAGATCGGTTGAGATTTGGATATAGCTGCCATATAGACCGATCTCTCAATATAAGGTTTTGGGCCCATAAAAGGCGCATTTATTGTCCGATTTCGCCGAAATTTGGGACAGTGAGTTGTGTTAGGTCCTTCGGGAACCTTCTTTAATTTGACTCAGATCGGTTGAGATTTGGATATAGCTGCCATATAGACCGATCTCTCAATATAAGGTTTTGGGCCCATAAAAGGCGCATTTATTGTCCGATTTCGCCAAAATTTGAGACAGTGAGTTGTATTGGGCCCTCCAATATTCTTCTCCAATTTGACCCAGATCGGTCCAGATTTGGGTATAGCTGTCATATAGACAGATCTCTCGATTTAAGGTCTTAGACCCATAAAAGGCGCATTTATTGTCCGATTTCGCCAAAATTTGGGACAGTGAGTTGTGTTAGGCCCTTCGACAACCTTCTTTAATTTGACCCAGATCGGTCGAGAGTTGGATATAGCTGCCATATACACCTATCTCTTGATTTAAAGTCTTCACCCCATATAAGTCACATTTATAATCTGATTTGGCTGAAACTGGACACAGTGACTTATGTTAGGCTTTTCGGCATCCGTTTCGTTTATGGTTCAGATAGTTCTATATATGGATATAGCTACCAAAAAGACCAATATTTTGTTCTACAAAATTGAACAATGACTTGTACTTATTAGACGACTCAATTTGCGTGTCGAATTTGGTCCAAATCGGACCATATTTCGATAAAGCCGCTATGGGGGCTTAAATAATGTATTTTTCACAGGATTATGACGAGTGATGGTTTACATATATACCCAAGGTGGTGGGTATCCAAAGATCGACCGGCTGAACTTAACGCCTTTTTACTTGTTTTTTTATTAAAAAGCGGCTCATGAAATATGTAAAACACACTATCTGGAACATAGGACTTTGTATAAAGGATAACTCAGTGTTTTTAGCCGCCGCATGACCAACGAGAAAGCTCCCTTAGCCTCGCAGCACTAAGGCTGAGGGCTTTTTGTCTTTGGCCATATGGCGGGGGTATAACCACTGCCGAAATTTTTTTCAGATGTTCTCGACATAGGCTTTCAGTGTCAAAGTCGGATATGATAACCTATGAGCTACAGTTGTTGTTGTACACTGAGGCGACAGCCCTTGTTGATGATGGACTCCATCGGATTGGAGCCGAAATCTGCAAACGCATATTTGCCCAACGAACATTCCATTAAGGAACATGGGGTAAATATCTCATATATCAATGAATGCTATCAGATTCAAGTATCAGCTCAATAATAGAGGCCTTGGTTTGTCTAGATGTGTTCGAATGGCTTGCAGCAGAGCTGCTACTCTGTCGAGAGAAGTTCTTGCATGACAGCTTGCCATGTAAACAAGGCATAATGCCTCAAAAATGCCTTTAGCATTAGCAGGGTACAACCAAAGCTGACAATTTGTCTGATGTTCAGATTCAAAGGCGAACATGCTAACCTCTGTGCGACACGGTATCCTCCCTGTTACAAAAACAAAAAAAAAAACCTTTGCCTAAGTTGGAGACTAATATACCAGAGGAGTAATTCTGAATACTTTTGCATTTCACCAGATCTTTAAAATCCCATCCCAGGGTGCATTGCCATCCGCATTGCATCGAGCAGTGATGTGGGTGGTGGGGGCTATGGCGGTTGACGGGCGTATTGTAAAAAAGTGATTTGTTTGAATTTGTAACTGCTGCGGTTCCTATGGTTTTACAATTTGTTCTTGTTTTGCTGCTGATGCCGGACATGGACACCATCGGGCCTGTGTTATTGTTCAGCATGAATTTGCAGTTTTTGTCGCTGGTTTTGTGGTTACTGAATTGAAATCTATTAAAATATGGGCATATATTTATATATATATTTTTTTATACCCTCCACCATAGGATGGGGGCATACTAATTTCGTCATTCTGTTTGTAACACCTCGAAATATTCGTCTACGACCCCATAAAGTATATATATTCTTGATCGTTATGACATTTTAAGTCGAACTAGCCATATCCGTCCGTCTGTCCGTCCGTCCGTCTGTCTGTCGAAAGCACGCTAACTTCCCAAGGAGTAAAGCTAGAAGCTTGAAATTTTGCACAAATACTTCTTATTAAAGTAGGTCGGTTGGTATTGCAAATGGGCCATATCGGCCCATGTTTTGATATATATGCCATATAAACCGATCTTGGGTCTTGACTTCATGAGCCTGTAGAGGGCGCAATTCTTATCTGATTTGAATGAATTTTAACACGTAGTATTTTGCTATAATATCCAATAACAGTGCCAAGTATGGTTCAAATCGGTTCATAACCTGATATAGCTGCCATATAAACCAATCTGGGGTCTTGACTTCTTGAGCCACTAGAGGGCGCAATTCTTATCCGATTTGAATAAATTTTTGCACGACGTGTTTTGCTATGATATCCAACTGATGTGCCAAGTATGGTTCAAATCGGTTTATAACCTGATATAGCTGCCATATAAACCGGTCTTGGGTCTTGACTTCTTGAGCCTCTAGAGGGTGCAATTCCTATCCGACTTGGCTGAAATTTTACACAAGGTGTTTTGTTATGACTTTTAACAACTGTGCCAAGAATAGTTGAAATCGCTCCATAACCTAATATTGCTGCCATATAAACCGATCTAGGGTCTTGACTTCTTGAGCCTCTAGAGGGCGCAATTATTATCCTATTTGACTGTAATTTAGCACGTGGTGTTTTGTTATGAATTCCAAAAACTGTGCTAAGAATAGTTCAAATCGGGTCATAATCTGATATAGCTGTCATATACACATATCTGGGGACTTGACTTCTTGAGCCACTAGAGGGCGCAATTCATATCCGATTTGGTTGAAATTTTGCATGACGTATTTTATTCTTACTTTCAACAACTGTGTCAAATAAGGTTCAAATCGGTTCATAACCTGATATAGCTGTCATATAAACCGATCTGGGATCTTGACTTCTTGAGCCTCTAGAGGTCGCAATTATTATCCGATTTGTCTGAAATTTTGTACGACGGAACCTCTCACGACCATCAACATACGTGTTTATTATGGTCTGCATCTGTCTATAGCCTGATACAGCTCCCATATAAATCGATCTCTCTATTTGAATTCTTGGGCCCCCAAAGGGCGCAATTCTTATTCGAATTGGCTGACATTTTACACAGGTCTCCAGCATATAATTTAATTGTGGTCCAAACCGGACCAATCATTCGGAGCAAATCTTTTCTTTTATCCTTTTTTGCCTAAGAAGAGATGCCGGGAAAAGAACTCGACAAATGCGATGCATGGTGGAGGGATTCCGGCCCGGCCGAACTTAGCACGCTTTTACTTGTTTTGTTTAATCTAAACGGGTGAGCTGAATATGGGGCTTTTGAAACGAAATGAATGAATTTGGCACTCAATGTGGGCAAAATGACAACCCTTAAATAAATTCCTGCTGAGAATTGTTTCATTACTAAATGATGGCTGTTTCATTGTTACTGTTCTGTAAACCATTTGATAGTTAATGGTAAACGAAGAGAGAAATTTTGATATTTCGAAATAGCTTTTATTGTATTGCTGGTGAAAAGTAGCATTACGTGTCATGTTTGATTAAAGCAATCAACAGTTGAACTTTGAGTTGAGAATAAAGGGATTTGGATGATGTTCTGTAACCTAGGGGGGTTCCTATGAAACTTCCACACACTTACATTCATGTTTCTTTTGCAGAGGCATATATTCCAGACCTATAGTGAACATCTAAGTTTAGGTACTCTTTACACTTACAAAGACTTCTCATATGTCGTATGCTCCAGTGAGCGTATCTTATACAGCGACACTTCTTGTTTGCCAAGATGGAAATGCTACAAATATCTCAAACATTTAGTGGGGAAATAACCACTAACTGTAGACCACAACCAAGAATGGTATCGATGTGATCTTTGGTATGCAATCACAGCCTTTCGTTGCAATAAGCTATGCACCACGGTGACCTCATTCAACTACATTAAAATATCTCTTCAGCCTATTTAATATGAAATTAATGTAATTGTTATTTTCTCCTCATGGAATTCCTAAGAATTACATAAATAATAAATTTGATGCCTATAATTGTTAACGAGTGCATATGAATGGCATGGTACTTGACTTCTTAATTGCATAGAGATCAATTCCTAATGATAAGACTCGCTGCTGCAAAATGCATATTGGTAAATGGTAACTTTCCTCAAAATGTATGCTTTTTCCATAACAGAAGCCACGCTCTGGTAGTTGGTTCAAATTAATTATCTTGACAGTCAATGAGGCAGCAAAGGTCCAACGACTTTTGATTTTCGGTTGCAACATACCAAAGGGGGGCAATTTACTTGCACTTAGTGTACACCTAGTCTAGTGTGAACAAAACTTCCTATTTGCTGTTCGCTTCACATGTCTGGAGAGCTTTAATTGTTTGATCACGATTTTTTCGTGTAATTTATGGTCATTAGAAATTAATGAAATTTAATGAATATTAGCGTATAATTGTGAAACGTGCTACCATATATCATTTCATTAATTAAACATTGTTGCTAAGTGTTAATAATTTTTTATTCAAATAAATAGTTAACCATAAATTAAGATTTATTTTGTCCTATAACAAGGTGTGGGCAATTGTAGTAAAGAAATTGGGAAAAATTAAAAAAAAAAAAAATTTAGAGACGGGCTGCAGTAAGATTTACTTAGACATTCCAGTCCTTTGTACAGGATAGGAAAATAAGCCCACGGGTATAGATAAAGAAAGAGGACTTCTAATTATTTGCGGCTTTTAGTATATCAGCATGTTTTGAAATCATACAGTGAACAATAACGACGGACACTATGAGTGAGACTTTTCAACGACTGCAAAGCGGTAGACCCCCTCCAATTTAGATGGGGTCTCATAAACTTGGAGTATACACAGCCCTCCATTCATGGTCATATGTCATTCATCATTCATTCATCAAAATCGGGTGAAAATTGCATACCTTAGGTCCCATAGCAGTTATTGAAATATTTTCCGACTTGGACCAAATATTAATAAGTAGAGTAGCTATATCTAAAAATAAACCGATGTGAACCATATACGATACGGATGTCGAAAAGCCTAACATAAATCATTGTGTCAAATTTCAGTGAAATCGGATTTTAAATGCGCTTTTTATGGGCCAAGACTTTAAATCAAGATATTGGTCTACGTGGCAGCTATATCCAAATCTGGACCGATCTGGGCCAAATTAAAGAAGGTTGCCGTAGGACCTAACACATCTCACTGTCCCGAATTTCGGCGAAATCGGACAATAAATGCGTCTTTTATGGGCCCAAAACCTTAAAAGGAGAGATCGGTCTATAGGGCAGCTATATTCAAATCTCAACCGATCTGAGCCAAATTCAAAAAGGACCTCAACGAGCTTGACGCAACTCACTGTCCCCAATTTCGGCGACATCTAACAATAAATGTGCCTTTTATGGGCCCAAGACTTGAAATCGAGAAATCGGTCTATATGGCAGCTGTATTCAAATCTGGACCGATCTGAGCCAAATTGAAGAACGACCTCGAAGAGCCTAACTAAACTCACAGTTTCAAATTTCAGCGACAATAAATGCGCCTTTTATGGGCCTAAAGCTTTGGGCCCGAGAGATCGGTCTATATGGCAGCTATATCCAAATCTGGACCGATCTGTGCCATATTGCAGAAGTATGTCGAGAAGCTTAACTTAACTCACCGTCCCAAATTTCGCGGACATTGGACAAAAAAATGCGCCTTATATGGGCCAAAACCCTTAAATCGAGAGACCGGTCTATATGGCAGTTAAATCCAAAACTGGACCTATCTGAGCTAAATTGAAAAAGACGATCGAGGAGCCTAACACTACACACTGTTCCAAATTTCAGCGACATCGGACAATGAATGTGCCTTTTATGGGCCCAAAACCTTAAATCGAGAGATCGGTCTATATGGCAGCTGTATTCAAATTTGGACCGATCTGAGCAAAATTGAAGAACGACCCCGAAGAGCCTAACTTAACTCACTGTCTCAAATTTCAGCGACAATTCGACAATAAATGCGCCTTTTATGGCCCCAAAACCTGAAACCGAGAGATTGGTCTACATAGCTGCTATATCTAAATCTGAATAGATTTGGGCCAAGTTGCAGAAAAATGTCGAAGAGCCTAACACAATTCACTGTTCTGAATTTCATCAAAATCGGTTAATAAATGTGGCTTTCATGGGCCTTAGACCCTAAATCGGCGGATCGTTCTATATGGGGGTTATATCCACCTCTGGACCGATATGAGCCAAATTGACGCAGGATGTCGAAGGGCTTAACACAACTCACTGTTCCAAATTTCAGCAAAATCGGATAATAAATGTGGCTTTTATGGGCCTAAGACCCAAAATCGGAGGACCGGTCTTTATGGCAGCTATATCCAAATCTGGACCAATCTGAGCCAAATTGATGAAGGATGTCGAAGGGCCCAACACAACTCACTGTCCTAAATTTCAGCAAAATCCGATAATAAATGTGGCTTTAATGGGCTTAAGGCCCTAAATCGGCGGATCGGTCTATATGGAGGTTATATCAAGATATAGTCCGATATAGCCCATCTTCGAACTTAATCGGTTTATGGAAAAAAAGAATCTGTACAAAGTTTCAACCCAATATCTCTATTTGTTAAGACTGTAGCGTGATTTCAACAGACGGACGGACGGACATGTCTAGATCGTCTTTGATTTTTACGCTGATCAAGAATATATATACTTTATGGGATCGGAAATGGATATTTCGATGTGTTGCAAACGGAAAGACAAAATGAATACACCCCCATCCTTCAGTGGTGAGTATAAACAAGTAAAACCGTGCTAAGTTCGACCGGGCCGAATCTTATATACCCTCCACGATGCATCGCATTTGACGAGTTCTTTTCCCGACATCTCTTCTTAAGCAAAAAAAAAAGGATAATAGAAAAGATTTGCTCTGCTATTAAAGCGATATCAATATATGGTCCGGTTCGGACCACAATTAAATTACATGTTGGAGATCTGTGTAAAATGTCGGATAATAATAGCGACCTCTAGAGGCTCAAGAAGTCAAGACCGCAGATCGGTTTATATGGCAGCTATATCGGGTTATTCACCCATGTGAACCCTATTTGGCACAGTTGTTGAATGTAAGAATAAAATGCGTCTTGTAAAATGTCAGCCAAATCGGAAAGGAATTGCGCCCTCTAGAAGCTCAAGAAGTCAAGTCCCAAGATCGGTTTATGCGACAGCTATATTAGGTTATAGACCGATTTTGAACATACTAAGCAAAGTTGTTGGAAGTCATAACAAAACGCCTCGTGCAAAATTTCAGCCAAATCGGATAAGAATTGCGCCCTCTAGTGGCTCAAGAAGTCAAGATTCATGATCGGTTCATGTGTCAGCTATTTTAGGTTATAAATCGATTTGAACCATACTTAGCACAGTAGTAAGAAGTCATAACAAAACACCTCATGCAAAATATCAGCCAAATCGGATAAGAATTGCGCCCTCTAGAGGCTAAAAAAGTCAAGACCCCAGATTGGTTATATGACATCTATATCAGGTTATGGATCGATTTGAACCATACTTGGCACAGTTGTTGGATATCACAACAAAACACGTCGTGCAAAAATTCATTCCAATCGGATAAGAATTGCGCACTCTAGAGGCTCAAGAAGTCAAGACCCAAGATCGGTTTATATGGCAGCTATATCAGGTTAGGGACCGATTTAAACCATACTTGGCACAGTTGTTGGATATCATAACAAAACATGTCGTGCAAAATTTCATTCCAATCGGATAAGAATTGCGCACTCTAGAGGCTCAAGAAGTCAAGACCCAAGATCGGTTTATATGGCAACTATATAAGGTTATGAAGCGATTTAAAACATACGTTGTTGGCAGCCATAACGAAACACGTCATGCTAGATTTCAGTCAAACCGAATAAGAATTGCGCTCTCTAGAGGCTCAAGAATTTAATATCCTTTTAAAAGTTAGCGGGCTTTCGAAAGACAGACATGGCTAGATCTGTCATTTTCCATAATGCCGGAAATATTCCATCAGGTCTGGGTGATTTAAATGGTTTGAAGCTTGTGTCCTTACAAGCCGTAGTTTATGTTCGCCTTGGCTAAAATTTTGCATATGGTGTTATATTATGACTTCCAACAACTGTGCCAAGCAAGGTTCATTGCGCCCTCTACAGGATCAAGAAGCCATGATTCAAGATCGGTTTATATGGCAGCTATATCAGGTTACGGACCGATTTAAGCCATACATGATACAGTTGTTTGAAGTCATAACGAAACATGTCATGCAAGATTTCAGCCACAATGAATGGGAATTGCGCCCTCTAGAGGCTCAAGAAATTAAAACCTCAGATCGATTTATATGACAGCTATATCAGGTTATGGACCAATTTCAACCATACTTAGTACGGTTGTTGACATTATAGCAAAACACCCCATGCAAAATTTCAGCCAAATTGGATAAAAATTGCGCCCTCTAGTGGCACAAGAGGTCAAGACTCAAGATCGGTTTATATGGCAGCTGTATCAAAACAAGGAACGTAATGGCCCATTTACAATCCCAATTGACCTTCTCGAATAAGAAGTATTTCATGCGGCTACCTTTACTCCTTCGAAAGTTAGCGTGCTTTCGAAAGACAGACGCGCGGACAAGGCTAGATCGACTTAAAATTTCATGACGATCAAGAATTTATATGCTTTATGGGGTCTTAGACGTATATTTAGAGGAGTTACAAACAGAATGTCGAACTTGGTATACCCCTCCTATGGTGGAGGGTATAAAAGAACTGTACAAAGTTTCAGCTTTATATTTCTATAAGCGTGATTACAAGAGTCAGGCGGCCGGATGGACAGACGAGCGGACATGGATAGATCTTCTTAGAATTTTTTGACGATCAAGAATACCTTGGGTCGATAATGGATATTTCGATTAGCTGCCAACGGAATGACAAAAGTGAATATACCCTCATCCTTCGGTGACAAATATAATTTTTGAAATAAAAAATTCCACTCCAATTCTCACACTGAGCGGTTTTTCTCACTTTTTCCCCTTGCCCATTGTTACATATTCTTGGTATTTGAGTTGATTTCTTCAATACCAGGCTTTTTCTTCGTTAACAACAAGTATTAGAAGACGACAGGAAAGACCACAACAAAAGCTGCAGTGGATAAGCCACCTATTTGAGAAAGAGGAAGGTTGCTCAGTCATGCTAACAGGGGAACCACAACATATCAAATCTGCATGAGGATACCTGCCTCCAAACAAGCAAAACAAAAAAAAAAAAAACAGAATGAAGAACAACCAAAAGGAAATGCATACAGAGGAGAAGTGCAACGAGAGCAATGGCCACAAAACGAAAAAAAAACATGGCAGTGAAACCTGTGGGGCATATTTAAAGCGTGGGAATCCTCACTCTGAGTTAAAGCTCAACGACATTGGGCCTGCCACACCAACTGGATACAGCAACAGCAACATTGTGCAATGCCTTAACAACAACAAAATACTTGGCTTATGGTAAACTTTAGACCAGTATGGCAGAATGGTCTCATACCGAAAAAAGTCAACGCTTTTAAAAGAATTTCACAGTGCATCAGAAGGACGGGCAGATTTGCATTGACGCATATACACCACCAAAGCACACACACTTGCACACAAACTAAACGCCCCTGAAAAAGGCGTAGAGGCAATATGAAAGTGGGATACAAATGTTAAGGTAATCTGGCAAATGAATGCAGCAACAACTCGTTTATTTCTACCACATGAATACCACCTACCTACCTACCTACATACCTAACTGCTGGCCTATCTACCAAGTTTCCAGTGTAATAGAGAGGTTCGAAACGGTGTATGAAAAAAATTTTGGATTTTCAATCTACGGACCATTTGTAATACCCAGGAACCTACATCAAGAGCAAGCTGAAAGTTTTATTCATTCAAACATAATCGGGATTGAGTAAGAAGGAGGTAAATATGACCATGTGGAAGAATGAATTTATGGAGACATTTTGTGGTACAGCAGATCGCTATTTCCAGGGGTTACAAACATAATGACGTCATTAATGTTGACTTCTAAGCTAGCTCGCAGTCGATTCCGTCTTATGTTGAAAAAATATGCAAACATATCTGGCTTTTGGTTGATTTTTTCATCATTCGCCCCCTTTACTTTATGCAAAATATGTACTCTTTTTATACCCTTCACCATAGGAATGGGGGGGTAAACTAATTTCGTCATTCTGTTTGTAACTCCTCGAAATATTCGTCTAAGATACAACATTTTATGTCAGTCGATCTAGCCATGTCCCTCCGTCCGTCCCTCCGTCCGTCCCTCCGTCCGTCCCTCCGTCCGTCCCTCCGTACGTCCGTCTGTCGAAAGCACGCTAACTTTCGAAGTAATAAAGCCAGACGCTTGAAAATTTCAGCAAATATTTCTTATTAGTGTAGGTTGGTTGGGATTGTAAATGGGCTATATCGGTCCACGTTTTGATATAGCTGCCCTATAAACTGTTCTGGGGTCCTGACTTCTTCAGCAACTAGAGGGCACAATTCTTATCCGATTTGGCTGAAATTTTGCATGAGGTGTTTTGTTATGACTTTCAACAACTGTGCTAAGAATAGTTCAAATCGGGCCATAACCTGATATAGCTGCCATATTAACCGATCTTGGGTCTTGACTTCTTCAGCCACTAGAGGGCGCAATTCTTATCCGATTTGGCTGAAATTTTGAGTGATGTGTTTTGTTATGACTTTCAACTACTGTGCTGAGTATGGTTTAAATCGGTCAATAACCTGAAATAGCTGTCATATAAACCCATCTGGGGTCTTGACTTCTTGAGCCTCTAGAGGGAGAAATTCTTATCCGATTTGGCTGAAACTTTGAGTGAGGTGTTTTGTTATGACTTTTAACAACTGAGCCAAGTATGGTCCAAATCGATCCATAACCTGCTACAGCTGTCATGTAAACCGATCTGGGGTCTTACTTCTTCAGCCACTAGAGGGCGAAATTATTATTCGATTTAGCAGAAATTTTGCACGAGGTGTTTTGTTATGATTTTCAACAACTGTACCAAGTATGGTTTAGCTTTGTCATATAAAACGATCTGGGATCTTAACTTCTTAAGCCTCTAGACGGCGCAATTTTTATCCGATTTGGCTGAAAGTTTGCATGAGGTGTTTGGTTAAGACTTCCAACAACTGTGTTAAGAATGGTTCAAATCGGTCCTTAACCTGATATAGCTGCCATATAAACCGATCTGGGGTCTTGACTTCTTGAGCCTCTAAAGGGCGCAATTATTATCCGATTTAGCTGAAATTTAGTTCAACGGCTTCTCCCATGGCCTTCAACATACGTGTCGAATATGGTCTGAATTGGTTTATAGCCTGATACAGCTCCCCTATAGACCGATCTCTTTATTTTTCTTCTTCAGCCCCTAAATGGTGCAATTCTTACTAGATTTGTCTGAAATTTTACACAATGACTTCTACTATAGTCTGCAATATTCAGTTCAATTATGGTCCGAAGTGAACCATAACTTGGTATAGTTCCAATAACATAGCAATTCTTAAAAAGAGATATTGGGAAAAAAACTCGATAAATGCTATCCATGGTGGAGGGTACATAAGATTCGGCCCGGCCAAACTTATTTTAACCTTACTGCTTCCCAAAAGCATTTCAATTTTCCTCTATATTTGTTGAATGAAGTTATGTGTTATTTTTTGCTGCCGTGCTATGGACATATGGTTTTAAAGCATTGCATTTGGCCGGGATATGAAATTAATTTTAGAATTTTATATTGCAAATAAACTGAACTTGACGGGAATAAATGCGCAGTATGGTATTAAGGATATAGTATAACTGGCCAATTAAAGAATGTGGCCAACTAAACTTTTTGAAGTGAAAATTTCATTCTTCGATCTATTTGCAACCCTGCAATCAGTAGCAACGCTTCAGATGAAGGAGAGGTATCGGGAGAAAAGGAGAGAGGAGAAACATCTATTCCGCAGAAAGCAAAAGGAAATGGAAAGAAGTGAGTGTGAACGAATTGAGATGTACAGGAGTCAGAATGAAGTCCGGAAATTCTACCAAAGAATTAAACATCAAACCGATGGCTTTGGTGCAGGCACATCCTCTTGCAGAGAAAAAGAAGGAAATCTGGTAACTGACACAGATAACATGCTGAGGATATGTAACGAACATTTTACCCAACTGCTAGTGTCCGACGTTGGCGGCGAAGAGGATACCGCAGAACCAATCCCTGATGATGGTATAGAATGTTTACCTACTAGTCAGAATCAGGTCCAAGTAGCAGTGACCCGACTTAAGAAAAACAAGGCAGCAGGAGCCGACGGCTTACCCGCTGAACTATTTAAGACCGGAGGCGACACCCTGATAAGGCGTAAGCATCAGCTTGTCTGCGCAATCTGGCTAGAAGAACGCATACCCGATGATTGGAACCTCAGGATACTGTGCCCGTACACATAAAAGGAGACAAGACGGAATGTGCCAACTACAGAGGAATAAGTCCTGTCCCCATCGCGTATAAGATACTCTTGAGCGTACTGTGTGAAAGATTAAAACCTAAAGTCAATGAGATAATTGGGATCTATCTATGCGGCTTTAGACCTGATAAATCCACCCTAGACCAGATATTCGCACTGCGCCAAATCCTGGAAAATACCAAGTAAAGACAAATCAACATCAGCAATCTCTATGTTGACTACAAAACCGCTACCCCTTTAAGTTCAAAGGAATTTCAAGCCATGTCTGAATTTGGTATCCCTGTAAATGAATGAATAAAATGAAGACTCTGCAGGATGACACTTGCTGATACGCGTTCCGCAGTTAGAACAGCAAAGAATCTCTCCGCATCATTAAATACCAAAAGAAGTTTCAGACAAGGAGACAACTTCTCCTGCTGGAGAAGTTTATACGAGGTGCAGATGTGAATAGATGTGGCAGACCAATCACAAGAAAACACATGCTAGTCGCCTATGCCGACGACATCGATATTATAGGTCAGTCACCGTAAGTAGTAATTGCAACCTTTGAAAGAATCGAAAGAGAGTCAGTGTAAATGGGTCTGGCAGTAAATGGTGATAAGACGAAATGGATGGTTTCAACTCCTAAAAAGCCTTGCACAAACGAGCAGATAAAGAATGTTGGGAACCACAACCACTTTGAGATAGTCAGTAACTTTATCTACCTCGGCACCACCGTAACCGAAACGAATGACACCAGTTTTGAGATAAAGCGAAGAATAATACGAGTACTGGCAAACAGATGCTACTTTGGTGTAGGTAAGCAATTTCGAAACAATTCCACCTCTCGACAGACGAAGATTACACTACACAAGACACTGATACTTCCCATGTTATTTATGGTTCTGAGGCATGGGTATTTGTGAAAGCAAATGAGGCAGTGCTTGGAGTATTTGAGAGAAAGATTCTTTGTAAAATATGTAGAACAGTTTGCGTTAATGGAGAATATAGGGGACGTATGAACCATGAGCTGTATGAGCTGTATGACGACGATAGCATAGTTACACGCATCCCGTTGGCTAGGTCATGTTGTCAGAATGGATGAAGAAGCTCCAGCAAAGAAGTCTTTTGAAGGCAAACACGGTTGTACACGCAAACCGAGAAGACCAAAAAGCCCGATGGAAAGATCAAGTAGTATGGATATCAAGTGAAAGTTATATAAAAGTAGAGTAAGAATCTGATATAAAAATGTATTCCTTGGGTTTTAGCGTTGGGGCGAGCGCCTCTCGCCTCCCAATAAAAACAACATCAAACTGTCATGCAGGATGACCTAGAACATATTGTACTCAAATGAAAGGATGTATCAGAGTACAATCCCCCTCCCCCTATCCTATCCAAAGAAAGGAATTAAAAATAATTCATGAAGGCCGATCAGATTGGAATAGGACAGCAATAAAAGGACTTTGGTAGCAGAGTACACTAATTACCCTCAAATTGGGATAGACACAGGAGGACCTACGGATCTCTAGAAATGTGGTATCCCAAGTGGTAGCTTTGAAATATGATTTTGAATGTAGATAACCAAAATAAAAAGAAAAACAGGCAAAAGCGTGCTAAGTTCGGCAGGGCCGAATCTTGGCAACACACCACCAGGGACTTGGCTAAAATTTTATACAAAATAAATGAAGGTGAAGGGCATAGTTTTATTCTATTGTACATACCAAACTTCTATCAAACCAGCAAAACTTAAAGTTTCTAGGAACCGAACAAGAATGATCAAGAGTCCGGTTTACATGAGAGCTATATCAGGTTATAGACTGATTTGGACCGTATTTGTCACGGAAGTCGCAACAGATCACCGCATGCAAAATTTCAGCCAAATCGAACAAAAATTTCGGCTTGTAAGGGCTCAAGAAATCAAATCGGGAGATTGGTTAACATGGGAGCTATATCAGGTTATAGACAGATTTGAAACTTATTTGGCACAGTTGTTGGAAGTCATAACATAACACCATATGCAAAATTTCAGCCAAGGCGGACAAATATTACGGCTTGTAAGAACTCTAGCTTCAAACCATCCGGACCTGATTGAATATTTCCCGTGTACCGACAGAAAGAGGCAGACTATCTGGCGCCCCACCTGGCCAATATTTTCACAGCGTGACTGGGACTTGCATATACTCCGAAAGCCTGGCAGCAGGCAAGGGTGGTGTTTATACCCAAGCCCGGTAAGGCAATTTATGCGACACCAAAGGCCTACAGACCCATAAGCCTTACGTCCTTTCTACTCAAAACCATGGAACGCATTGTAGACACCATGAAAAGGAGTAGGACATCCAGCGATCTGCTCGAATACAAACAGCATGCCTATGTCAAGGGAAGGTCGGTGGAGACTGCGCTGCACGAGGTTGTACATAAAATAGAAGAATCCTTGAAGCCAAAACGTACACACTGGCGGTATGCATTGACATCGTAGGGGCTCTTAACAAAGTGCGGACCGACACACTGATCCAATCCTTAGACCAGTGACGGGTGGACCCGATCCTAAGAAACTGGATAAACCATATGCTAAGGAACAGGTGGATAAATTGTGTATCCCATGGCATAAATATAAGGGAGAAAGTGACACAGAGCACGCCACAGGGGGGGCATTTTATCGCCACTCCTATGAGTGACCACCAAAAATGACCTATTATGGATGCTGATTGAGGAGAGATTTGATGCAGACAATGTTATAATACTGCTAAGGGGTAAGGATCCGAACGAGCTATGCAGAAGGGCCGAAAAGGTCATGCATATGGCATATGACTGGGCTAGACACAGAGGTCTCAATGTTAATCCAGAGAAGACTAAAATATGCCTGTTTACGAGGACGCACCACGTGGACAGGAAACTGAATTGCAAGTGTCACATTAAGCAGCGTACTGAGATGGCTCACAGATGTTGGGCACTATGTTGACGGGCCGTAGGCTCGAAATGGGGCCTGAATCCTAGGATAGTCCACTGGCTCTACAGGAGCGTGATTAGACCAATACTTACTTACGCCTCAGTAGTTTGGTGGTCTGCTTTGGAGAAAAAGTGCAACATAAGGACCATGCAACAGGTTCAGAGAACATGTTGTCTTGTCATAGGCGGAGCAATGAGGACCACGCCCACTAGGGTACCGGAGACTATTCTAGATGTCCGACCCATTGACATACAGTTTAAGTGTGAGGCAGCCACTGCGGCTATGAGACTTAAGGCGTTGGGAGAATGGATAGAGAATGGGAGCAGGTCATACCATTGCGGTAAAATCGAGGCAACGATAGGAAACCTGGAAGAAAGGGAAAAGGTTTCCGATCGGATACCTGAGCTGAACCTGAGCTGAAGTCGAGTGCGAGGCACTACTGCTATCGGTACAGTCTTGGATTGACAGAACCCTAGTATTGCCATCTAGAAGATCATGTTACACGGATGGATCAAAGCTAGAAGACAGAGTGTGCCTGGGGGTTTACATTGAGAACCCAGGGACTGATATCTGTTTTAGACTGCCTGACCATAATACGATCCTGCAGGTGGAGATCTGGGCAATCACGGAAAGTGCGTGAGTTGGTGAGGTGCTAACGCAAGGACGTCGAGTGTGAATATCTTTACGGCGTAGAGTAAAATCGCCATAAAGGCAATAACAACCAGGATGGTAAGGTCACGAACAGTCTTGGAGTGAAAGTACGTGCTATGAAAGTAGGAGTTCAGTAGCGCTTTCGGCATCATAACGGGACAGATAAGACTTGGAGCTCGCTTATAAAAAATCGGTTCGTCAAGTGATAGCCTGTGTAAGGCACGTGGGGAAGATGAAGAGACGTTGAAGCATTCACTTTGCGGTCGGTAGGCGAAAATCCTATGGGGATCGTGAGAGTACGAGGCTATTACTGAAAAGAAGCAAGAAGGAGTTCAGTAGCGCTTTCGCCATCATTACGAGACAGATGGAACTTGGAGCTTGCTTATAAAAAATCGGTTCGTCAAGTGATAGCCTGTGGAAGGCACGTGGGGAAGATGATGAGACGTTGAAGCATTTACTTTGTCATTGCACAGACACCGTTACTTAGGTGGGGACACAATACCAGATATAAACCAACTGAGGGGCGTGGTGTGGAAAAAATTAAGGATTTTGAAAGTAGCACTGAATTCCTAACTTAGATTTCTTTTTCGAGGTTACTTTTTAGTGTTAAGAGTGCATAACTAGCCAACTACAGCCATAGTCGCATGGGGTGGATTAATATTCCCATCCTCTTTTCAACCTACCCTAACCTAAGGTGAATTCAGTATTGTCTGCAGCATTTTGTCACCTTTGCTGTGATGCGGTAGTGATTCACATAGTGGCTTTTTAAATGAGTCATTTAGAAATTTACAAAAAAAACTACACACACGACATGCTGATGCCTTAAGAACTTGTAATCAGCAAAATTGATTGATATTCTCACTTTGTCAACGGGGACTTGGTTTTTGCAGATTTCTATACCCCAAACTGAGTTTGCTACCCACAAAAAGGCAAGAACTGTTCTGCTAGGTTTGTTGTCTACTTTTAGGCGCAAACAACATCATGATATGTTGCCTAATCTTGGGCCACATAGAAGAGAACATAACAACTATTTGTGGGATTGGCATTTTCCAGGATTTTGTAGGAGAGTTTTCTGTATTTGCTTTCTATGTCATACCAATGCTGTTTTGTGTCAACACAATTTTGCCAAAAGCTTAAAAAATTCTGTTAGTTTTTGCCTTAAAAAATTTGTTCTATTTGATCATTCTTTTGTATTTTTGGGTGAGAATTTCTCTTCAAGTTCTTGGTGCTTTTAAATTTTGTGAAAAATGAATGTGGTTTGTTGGCAAATCGGAATATCAATGTTGTACAAGAATTTGTCTTACGAAAAAAAATCCTTTCAATTTTGGTATTCGCAGGCAATTTCTTTAAACTTCAGCTTTTTTTAAGAAAACTCATTCTCTATTAAAACTGTTTGTAATGTCCAAGTTTCAAGTTGTTTCCTTTTCATACCATACTTTACTGCTCTTTTTTTTACTGCCCTCATCAATGGCAGTGTAAAAGTAATTTTTAATGTGCCTCAACTTGTTAACAAAGTTTTTGTATGTCTAAGGTTTCAGTTTCAGTTTCTATTTGAACTTTGGCTGCTGTTCTCCTCTGTTGGCCCGGTGAAGGAAACACCAACAAGTCCCATAAAACAGTTCATATGTCGTCAAGTTGTGTTCTATTTTCACGAGGTCTCTTCAAAGTGCTCCATAATGACATGGCGGTGATAACGAGGAATGAGGCTGACGACTACGTGGTGTGCACTTTTTTTTTTTTGAAATAGCTGCTGCTACTGATGATGATAGCCGTTTGGTCTGTTTTACTTTCCGACAGCAAAAGAGCAAAAAAATGCGACGAATGTGAAAAGTGTAGAAACTTGGTCAAAGTAAGGCCATCAATTTGAAATTCCAAAGATGGCATTACATCCGTTTTGGGCCACCACTGAATGCAACAGTCTTTATCATTTTGCCGTTTGTGTTTTTGTAGGGTTTTCCTGAAAAGTTGCACTTTTCCTAATGCATGATGTGGTTGGAAAATGTAGCCATTTCGATTTTTTTTTGTTCCTTATCGGTTTTACATGTAACCCAATTAAGTTTGAACTTTTGAGTTGTTTTTTTTTTGTCACAGGTTATCTGGAGAAAGTTCTATCGCTTAATATGTCTCTGTCCTCATAGAAGGTGATCATTTTAAGTGCCTTTAATCTTAAATTTTATGATTATGGTCTTTGGATTAGCAGTAAGAGATTGTTTCTATTTTTTTAAGCAATCTCCACGTCATTACATTAGGCAGTTAAATTCGTTTCAAGTTTCAGGGCAAAAACGATATTCTTTTTTATACCCTCTACCATAGGACGGGGGTATACTGATTTCGTCATTCTGTTTGTAACTACTCGAAATATTCGTCTGAGAAATATTCGTCGATCATCGTGACATTTTATGTCGATCTAACCGTGTCCGTCCGTCTGTCCGTCCGTCTGTCCGTCCGTCTGTCCGTCCGTCTGTCCGTCCGTCTGTCCGTCCGTCTGTCCGCCCGTCCGTCTGTCCATCCGTCCGTCTGTCCATCCGTCCGTCCGTCTGTCGAAAGCACGTTAACTTTCGAAGGAGTTAAGCTAGCCGCTTGAAATTTGCACAAATACTTCTTATAAGTGTAGGTCGGTTGGGATTGTAAATGGGCCATATCGGTCCATGTTTTGATATAGCTGCCATATTAACCGATCTGGGGTCTTGACTTCTTGAGTCTCTAGAGGACGCAATTCTGGTCCGATTTGACTGAAATTTTGCATGAGGTGCTTAATTAGGACTTTCAATAACTGTGCTGAGTATGGTTGACAACCAGTCCATAACCTGATATAGCTGCCATATAAACCGATCTGGGGTTTTGACTTCTTGAGTCTCTAGAAGGCGCGATTCTGGTCCGAATTAACTGAAAATTTGCCCGTGGTGTTTTGGTATCACTTCTAATAACTGCGCTAAGTATGGTTCAAATCGGTTCCTAACCTGATATAGCTGCCATATAAACCGATCTGGGGTCTTGACTTCTTGAGTCTCTAGAGGGCGCAATTCTGGTCCGAATGAACTGAAATTTTGCACGTGGTGTTTTGGTATCACTTCCAATAACTGCGCTAAGTACGGCTCAAATCGGTTCCTAACCTGATATAGCTGCCATATAAACCGATCTTGGATCTTGACTTCTTGAGCTTCTAGAGGGCCCAAATCCTATCCGATTTCGCAGAAATTTTGCATGACGTATTTTATTATGACTTTCAACAACTGTGCGAAGTATGGTTCAAATCGGTTCATAACCTGATATAGCTGCCATATAAACCGATCTGGGATCTTGACTTCTTGACCATCTAGAGGTCGCAATTATTATCCGATTTGCCTGAAATTTTGTACTACGGATCCTCTCATGACCATCAACATACGTGTTTATTATGATCTGAATCGGTCTATAGCCTGATACAGCTCCCATATAAATACATTAGAGCCCTACCTATTTTTGCGAAATGTGGTTCAGATCGGACTATATTTGGATATAGGTTATTGAGGCCATTAAAGATTCATTAATTACCTGAATTCGATGAAATTTAGCACAGTGTGTTCTGGTAGACAACTAGCCACTCCTGTCAAATGTGGTCCAAATCGGATAATATTTGGATATAGCTACCAAATGAACCGATCTTGCGATATAATGTTATGAGCCTATACAAGAAACATTTCATCCCATTTCGATGAAATGTGGCACAGCGAGTTCAGGCCAAATTTCATCGAAATCAGATGAAAAGTGACCAATTTATTGCCCCCAAGACTTTAAGTCTGGAGATTGGTCTATATAGCCGCTATTTATAACTAGAATACGATTTTATGAGTTCAGAAGATCAGGTTTATATACAAAGAACTAGCCGAACCTGGCCCGTTCCGCTGTGCCTTCTTTATGTCTCTAATATCTTTTTTTGGGTGGGGCACTATGCCCTGAATGCGGATATCGATTTCGTGCCATTGAAGCCTATGACGCTGAAGGCGTTCGAATCCTGGCGAGAACATCGGATAAAGCGGTGTTTTTCCCCTCTTAATGTTGGCGACATTTGGCAGGTACAAAATGCCATGCATGGTCTTTTAAAAAAATTTCCCCAAAGAGGTGTCGCACTGCGGGACGCTGTTCTGACTCGGCTTTAAAAAAAGGTGCCTTATCATTAAGTTTAAACTTGAATCGGAAAGCACTCATTGATGTGTGAGAATTTGCTCCTTCTCGGTTCCTGGTGGTAAGATTCTTCCTTAAGGTAATGTCCTCATTAGGGGAGGGATGGCATTTCAGACATTTCGACTCAAATATGGATATTAAATTCGTGCTGCACTTTCAAATCCCTTTAATTTGAGCCCCATATTGCCAAATAGGAAGTATTTGCTGACCATCGCAATATGGGCCAAGACAATGAGTGGCCGCCCATCCACCAAAACACCCCCAAACCGGTCATGTTTGCCGACTATGGAAATATGGGTCTCAAATTAAAGATATTTGAAAGTAGACCACGAATCTGATATCAACATTCGGGATCAACGGTCTAGGAGACGTCCCACCACTTCAACAACCCCCAAACAGGACGTAATATTTGCTTACCAAGACAATTTGGGTCTTCAAGGCAGTGGAGAATCGGTTAACAAATGAGCGCTTAATTGCAATATTTCTCAAAATCGGACGATTATATATATGGGAGCTATATCTAAATCTGAACCGATTTTAAGCAAACTTCTAAGATATTATGGTAGGCATTGAGGAAAGCGTTGTAAACAATTTTGGGAAGATTGGTCAATAAATGCTCTTGCAGTGGCTCTAAGAGCGAAAATCGGGCAATATATATATGTGAGAGCTGTATCTAAATCTGATCCGATTTCTGTGAAAATCACCAGTATTTCTTACAGTCATAGGAAAATCCCTCATGCTAAATTTCCCTCATGCTAAAAATCGGTCAGCAAATGAGCATTTCATTGCAATAATTCTCAAAATCGGACGAACATATATATGAGAGCTATATCTAAATCTGATCCGATTTGAGGCAAACTTCTTAGATATTATGGCTCTTGGAGTGAAAATCGGGAGATATACATATGCGGCAGCTATATCTAAATCTGAACGATTTCCATGAAGTTCATCAGTTATGTCTAGAGTCAAGAGAAAATCCCTCCGTCCACATTTCGAGAGAATCGGTTAAAAAATGACCATTTTGTAACATTATTACTGCAAATCGGACGAACATATATATGGGAGCTATATCCAAATCTGAACCGAGTTTTTCCAATTTCAATAGAGAGAATAACAGACAAAATCTCTTGGCCGAAAAACATACCTGTGCAAAATTTTAAGATGATTGAATGAAAACTGCTACCTGTACTTTGGGCACAAGTTAACATGGACAGACAGACAGACGAAGATAGCTAATTCGAATCAGAAAGTGATTCTGAGTCGAGACGATTTATTCAAAATATATTTAGTTGATGGTCATCATTTTATTCTACATACAGAACTTCTGTCAAGCCAGCAAAAATTAAAGCTTCTAGGAACCGAAAAAGGATAATCGAGAGACCGGTTTATATGGGAGCTAAACCAGGCTATAGACCGATTTGGACCGTACTTGGCACCGTTGTTGGAAGTCGTAACAGAACATTGCATTCAAAATTTCAGCCAAATCGGTCATAGTTGAGGCTTTCAGGGGATCAAGAAATCAAATCCGGAGATCGGTTTATATGGGAGCTATATCAAGTTAAAGACCGATTTGGACCGTACTTGGCACCGTTGTTGGAAGTCGTAACAGAACATTGCATGCAAAATTTCAGCCAAATCGGACAAAAATTGGGACTTCCAGAGGCTCAAGAAGTCAAATCGGGCGATCAGTTTATATGGGAGCTATATCCAAATCTGAACCGATATGACCCATTTGCAATCCCCAGCGAACTACATTAAAACTAGGTATCTGTGCAAAATTTCAAGCGGTTAGCTTGACGCGTTCGACCGCTATCGTGATTTCGACAGACGGACGGACGGACATGGTTTTACAAGAAGTAAAATCGGGAGATAGGTTTATATGGGAGCATTATCAAGCTATTGATCGATTCAGACCATATTAGATACGTATGTTGAAGGTCATGAGAGAAGCCGTTGTAGAAAATGTCTGCCAAATCGAATGATAATTGCGCCCTCTAGAGGCTCTAGAAGTCAAGACCCAAGTTCGGTTTATATGGCAGCCATATCAAAACATGGACCGATTTGGCCGATTTACAATCCCAACAGAACTACACCAATGAAAAGTATTTTAGCAAAATTTCAAGCGGATAGCTTTATTCCTTTTAAAGTTAGCGTGCTATCGACAGACAGACGGACGGACGGACGGACGGATATGGCTAGATCGACTTAAAATGTCATGACGATCAAGAATATATACATTTTATAGGGTCTCAGATGAATATTTCGAGGAGTTACATACAGAATGACGAAATTAGTATACCCCCATCCTATGGTGGAGGGTATAATAAAAAGATCCCAGTCTAAAGAGAAAGATTTTAAATTAAGTAGACTCTCTCTCTCTCTCTCCTTCTCAATCAATAGGGCATTATTCTTTTTGTTTTATTGTCTTACACGTTCAAAACCAACTTCGGCATACGGCCTTCTGTAAGCCTACTTTTGGATATGAGAATGGAAGGCCTTATAATTTTGGAAACGCCTTGTTAAACAGCAAGGAGCAAAAATGGTTTGTGGTATGTCTTCTGTCTCTAAACTAAGGCATTTTATAAGCAGCTTTTACTTGAACTTTCTGCCGTCAAACGACTCAATCCAGGCATGCGAAATGCCACCAAAGAAAAAACTAGAATGCCAGTATGACCTTAGATATTTATAATTCAAGGGCCACTAAATTCAATGTAGCAGAACAAGGGAATTCAATGTTAAGTTCCGCCGGGCCGAACTTTGGATACCAACCACCTCGGGTATACATGTAAACCACCTTTCATAGTCCGCCGAAAAATTCATATTTTATGTCCCCATAGCAGCTATATCGAAATTGGTCCGATTTGGACCAAATTCAGAACGGATAATGAGAGGTCTAATATATCCAAGTCATTGTTCAATTTTTTGGAAAACAAAATATTGGTCTTTTTGGTAGCTTTTTCCAAATATAGACCGATGTGAACCTTATACGACACGGATGTCGAATAGACTAACATAAGTCAGGCTATTCGACATCAGCGAAATCGGATTATAAATGCGCCTTGTATGGGGCATAGACTTTAAATCGAGAGATCGGTCTATATGGCAGCTATAATCAACCATGAACCGATCTAGAACCAAATTAAGGTGAGACGTCGAAGGGCCTTACACAATTCACTGTTCCAAATTTCGGCGAAATCGGACAATAAGTGCGTCTTTTATGAGCCCAAGACCTTAAATCGAGAGTTCGGTCAAAATGGCAGCTATATTCAAATCTGGACCGATCTAGGCCAATTTGAAGAAGGATATCGAAGGCCCTAACACAACTCACTATCTGAAATTTCAGCGACATCGGACAATAAATGCGGCTTTTATGGGCCCAAAATCTTAAATCGAGAGATCGGTCTATATGGCAGCTATTTCCAAATCTGGACCGATTTGGGCCAAATTGCAGAAAGATGTCGACGGAGCTATCACAACTCACTGTCGCAAATGCCGGCGAAATCAGACAATAAATGCGGCTTTTATGGGCCCAAAATCTTAAATCGAGAGATCGGTCTATATGGCAGCTATTTCAAAATCTGGACTGATCGGGACCAAATTGCAGAAAGATGTCGATGGAGCTATCACAACTCACTGTCCCAAATGCCGGCGAAATCAGACAACAAATGCGCCTTTTATGGGCCCATATCCTTAAATCGAGAGATCGGTCTATATGGCAGCTATATGCAAATCTGGACCGATCTGAGCCAAATTGAAGAAGGATATCGAAGACCCTAACACAACTCACTGTCTCAAATGTCGGCGACATCGGACAATATATATGCCTTTTATAGGCCCATGTCCATAGATCGAGAGATCGGTCTATATGGCAGCTATATGCAAATCTGGACCGATCTGAGCCAAATTGAAGAAGGATATCGATGGCCCTTACACAACTCACTGTCTCAAATGTCGGCGACATCGGACAATAAATGCGGCTTTTATCGGCCCAAAATCTTAAACAAGAGATCGGTCTATATGGCAGCTATATTCAAATCTGGACCGATCTGGACCAAATTGCAAGAGGATGTCGAAGGATCTGTCGCAACTCACTGTCCCAAATGTCGGCGAAGTCAGGCAATAATTGCGTCTTTTATCGGCCCAAAATCTTAAATCAAGAGATCGGTCTATATGGCATCTATATCCAAATCTGGACCGATCAGGTCCAAATTGAAAAAAGATATCGAGTAGGCTAACACAACCCTCCGTCCCAAATGTCAACAAAATCGAATAATAAATGTGGTTTTTATGGGCCTAAGACCTTAAATCGGTGGATCGGTCTATATGGGGGCTATATGAAGATATAGTCCGATATAGCCTGCCTATGAACAAAAAAAAAAAAAAAAAATCTGTGCAAATTTTCAGTTCAATATCTCTATTTTAAAGGACTGTAGTGTGATTTTAACAGCCAAAAAGAAGTATTATTCGTTGGAATAATTTCGTGTTTTCCTCTGGCGAACGTGACTACCTAGAAAGAAAATCTGGAATGATGAGATTAGGATTATGACCCCTGAATGGTCATAAACAAAAATTTCCCTAAAAAACAATAAACAATCTGGAGTTATCACTATCAAGTAGACAGTGTATATTTATGTTTGAAAAGGCCAGCAACTTAAGCCATAGGATGTGATTTTAAGATCTGATTAAGGTTATCCCTGCCCATACATGCGTTAGGTGTTGTATGAACATTTTGTTGAAGTTTAGTACAAATATGACACCTTTTGTATTTATCTTGGGTTATCTATCAAAGCACGAGTACGAACGCAATTTGTTCACATTGATAATGAATGGTTGGTATGAACCCAAACCGAATGTAAGTGATTGTATGGTAGTGTATTTTCATACCCCTTCAAAGCATGCTAAGTTCGGCCGGGCCGAATCTTGGGAACCCACCACCATGGATCCTGCTAAAAGTTTATACTAAATAAATTTAGTTACAGGGCATAATTTCATTCTACATACTAAACTTCTGTCAAACCAGCAAAAAATCAAGCTTCTAGGAACTGAACAAGGGTGATCGAGAGACCGGTTTTCATGGATGCTATGTCAGGTTATACACAGATTCGGACCGTACTTGACGCAGTTGTTGGAAGTCATAATGGAACACCAAATACGAAATTTCAGCTAAATCGCACAAAAATTGCGGCTTGTAAGGCTCCAAGAAGTCAAATCGGGCGATCGGTTTATATGGGAGCTATATCTAAATCTGAACCGATATGATCCATTTGAAATCCCCAATACTAAGAATCGGTGAAAAATGTCAAGCGGCTAGCTTTAGGCGTTCAACCTTATTCACATACTTTAATTGGCTATAGCAGAGCGTTTGTTCCATCAGCCGAACGTTGAATAGCGTTCCAAGCGCCTCGATCTTCTGCGCTCATTCTAAAATCTAGGACACCAAGTTTCGAGGTGTCTCTGATCACTTGAACTCTCCATCTCGCTTTTGGTCTTACCGGTTTGCGTGTACCATCGTGTTTGCCTTCAAAAGACTTTTTTGCTGGAGCTTCTTCATCCATTCGGACAACATGACCTAGCCAAGGCAGCCGTTGTATTTTGATGTGTTTTACTATGCTATCACCGTCATACAGTTCATACAGCTCGTGGTTCATACGTCGCCCATATTCTCCATTAACGCAAACTGGTTCATATATTTTACGAAGAATCTTTCTCTCAAATACTCCAAGCACTGCCTCATCTGCATTCACAACCACCCATGCTTCGGAACCACCATATAACAGCACAGGTAGTATCAGTGCCATGTATAGTGTAATCCTCGACTGTCGAGAGGTGGTCATGTTTCTAAACTGCTTATTTAGTCCAAAGTAGCATCTGTTTGCCAGTATTATTCTTCGCTTAATCTCAAAACTGGTGTCATTCGTTTCGGTTACGGTGGTGCCGAGGTAGATAAAGTTACTGACTGTCTCAAAGTTGTGTTTCCCAACTTTCTCCATTTTCTTTATCTGCTCGGATGTGCAAGGCTTTTTGGGAGTTGAAACCATCCATTTCGTCTTATCTTCATTTACTGCCAGACCCATTTTCACTGACTCTCTTTCGATTCTTTCAAAGACAGCAGTTACTACTTCCAGAGACCAACCTATGATATCGATGTCGTCGTCATAGGCGAGTAGCATTTGTTCTCTTGTGATAAGTGTGCCATATCTATTCACATCTGCTTCTCGTATAATCTTCTCCAGCAGGATATTAAAGAGATCACACGATGGGCAGTCTCCTTGTGTGAAACCTCGTTTGGTATTAAATGGTTCGGAGAGATTCTTTCCTATTCTTACTGAGGTACGCGTATCAGCAGGTGTCATCCTGCAGAGTCTTGTTAATTTTGCAGGGATACCAAACTCAGACATGGCTTAAAATTCCTTTGAACTTAAAGGGGTAGCGGCTTTGTAGTCAACATAGAGATGGCAAGTGTTGATTTGTCCTTCTCGAGCTTTTTCCAAGATTTGGAGCAGTGTGAATATCTGTGGGTGGATTTACCAGGTCTAAAGCCGCTTTAGTAGGGCCCAATTATCGCAATGACTTTAGGTTTTAATCTTTCACACAGAACGATCGAGAGTATCTTTTCTAAGATGGGGAGAGGACTGACTCCTCTGTAGTTGAAACATTCCGTCTTGCCTCCTTTCTTCTATACGGGACATAGTATGCTGAGGTTCCAGTAATCGGGTATGCGTTCTTCTAGCCAGATTGCTTAGATAAGCTGATGCATGCGCCTTATCAGCGTGCCGCCTCCGGTCCTAAATAGTTCAGCGGGTAACCCGTCGGCTTCTGCTGCCTTTTTGTTCTTTAGTCGGGTCACTGCTACTTGGACCACATTCTGACTAGGAGGTAAATATTCTATACCATGATCAGGGATTGGTTCTGCGGTATCCTCCTCGCCGCTAACGTCGGACACTAGCAGTTGGGTAAGATGTTATTTCCATATCCTCAGCATGTTATCTGTGTCGGTTACCAGATTTCCTTCTCTGTCTCTGCAGGAGGATATGCCTGCACCAAAGCCTACGGTTTGATGTTTAATTCTTTGGTAGAATTTCCGGACTTTATTCTGACTCCTGTACATTTCAATTCGCTCACACTCAGGTCCTTCCATTTCCTTTTTCATTCTGCGGAATAGACGTTTCTCCTCTCTTCTTTTTTCCCGATACCTCTCCTTCATCTGGAGCGTTGCTACTGATTGCAGGGTTGCTCTATATGCCGCATTCTTGGCTTCAGTAGCATCTCGACACTCTTGGTCGTACCATGGGTTTCTTGGAGGAGGCTTTCGGTACACAAGTACGGATTTCGCAACATTTTCCATGGATTGGGCAATGGTTTGTCACATCGCCATTTTATTATCGATACAAGGAGCATTTTCATCAAGCAGTTGGTTCAGTCAAGTGGAGTATGCCGCTGCTATCGGTTGTGCTTGCAGCTTTTCAATGTCCAGCTTCCGTGCAGTGTCAGATCGTACTTTCTACGCCATGTTCAAACGGGTGCGAACCTTTGCTGTAACAAGGTAATGATCCAAATCTATATTCGCTCCACGGATCGATCGTATATCTAACACGCTGGATGAATACCTTCCATCTATCACAACGTGATCCACTTGGTTCCTCGTGTTTTGATCGGGGGACAGCCATGTGGCTTTGTGAATATTTTTATGTTGAAATCTGGTGCTACTAACTACCATGTTTTTTGCCACGGCGAAATCTATCAGCCTCAACCCATTACTGGACGTTATCTCGTGGAGGCCACACTTTCCGACTGTTGGAGCAAAAATCTCTTCCTTGCCTATCTTCGCATTAAAATCTCCCAGAACGATTTTAATATCATGGGCGGGCCAGCGGTCATATTCTCTCTCTAGGAGCTCGTAGAAAATATCCTTGGTCTGCTCGTCTTTGTCTTCCGTCGGGGCATGGGCACAAATAAGGCTGATGTTGAAGAATTTGGCTTTTATGCGGATTTTGGCTAGCCTCTCCTCACCCACCGGAGTAAAGCTGGAGACAAGGTGTTTCAGTCTCCGACTATCCACAAATCCACAGCCAAATTCATGCCTCGTGTTATGGCAGCTATAGTATAGCTGGTCACCGTTTGGTGTTGTAGTGACGCCATTCCCAGTCCATCATACTTCCTGTAAGGCGGTAATATCTACCTTGTACTTCTCTAATACATCCGCCAGCGTGTATACTGCACCTTCTCTATAAAGAGTGCGGACATTCCAAATGCAGATCCGCAAATCATGGTCCTTTTTTCGTTTGCTGGGTCCGTTTTTACTGGCACAGGGCCCAACCGCATGGGTTTTGTGGGATCACATATGTCCCTCGTTGTGGCGAACCGTATGCTCCAAGATCCGGCGCTCGCCTGCAGCCGCCCCTAATCTGGGAACAGACGTTAATGTTGGCCATTGGTTATTTGAAGGCTCCAATAACTCTTGTCTTGTCAACTCGAGTATCATTGGCACTCAGTATATAATTAAGTGCCACCTGACTCTTCACTGAGACTCTTCTCTCGAAAATCGCTGACTGCCCGCGGCCGTATTTGCAGCTACTCCGCTGAAAAACGGAGCTTTCCACCATCCGCAACCTGTGGACGCACCCGGTAGCCTTCAGCTAAGCTTCCCGTAGTAACGATGAACACCACACAAGTCGGAGCTCAAAGTTTCAGCTTTTGTGGTGTTCCGGCTCCGCTGAATGGATACTTGTGAAAGCAGACGAGGCAGTGTTTGGAGTGTTTAAGAGAGAAAAACTTCATAAACAAATTTATGGACTAATTTGCGTCGAAGGAGAAAATGAGGAGAAATCTTTTGAAGGCGACCATAACAGAATACCCCCAAAGGGGAGTACCTAAACTCTGAAGGAAAGGCCAAGTCATGAATTACACCTCGAAATTGCGCGTCAGAGTTTGGAGAAGCAGCAGGGAATACCTAAACTCTGAAGGAAAGACCAAGTCATGAATTACATCTCGAAACTGTGCGTCCAGAGTTTGGAGAAGCAGCGCGGAAGATCGAGGCGCTTGGAAATCAATTCTTCGTTCGGAGAGAGGAACAAATGTTCCGTAATGGCCACATAAAGTAATTAACTGAACTAATTTGTGGGAAATTTTGTTATTTTCGCTTTCTCGCCGTTTTAAAGTTTTTTCACCTAAAGCACTTTAGATTTTTTCTACACTGAGTCGCAAATCCAACCCCAATGATATTTTACTAGTCCTCAGTATCGAAGCATTCCATTGAAGACGAGTTTAGATGTGAAATCCGTATCAGCGTTTTTTTTTTCAAATGACATCATATATGCTACATCTGTTGTTATTCAGTATCGACTTTAGAATGGAGAATCAATCGAGTGGATGTCTATAATTTGTTCCCCTCTCAATCGCACAATGGGGTATTTTGCTTTCATGTGAATGCTTCTAAAACCTAAAAAACAAAGTTTATAGATTAAATCGTTCAAACGTTCAAAGTGATTTTGGCAAATAGACTCTACATAGCCTTCGGCGTCCTCGTCGTCGGTCTATCTGACGCCTCCCGTGCGGCAATATACGGAAGAGCAGCACCCCAGGCCCCAATATTGCCGGGTCAATGCCGGCAATTAGGTGTTCCCTTCTTGCAATTGAATTGCAATGGTCTCAGAGGCAAGAACGACGGGATAGTACATTTTATGAGTCAGAGGAACAAATTGGGTTCCAGCGATCCAGTAGACAAAGTTGACCAACACCTGTACAGTTGCCACGGATAGCATGTGATGCGTAAGGATTGCATATGGAGTGGGGATGGGGGATTGACCATCGTGATACACACATTCCGTGCAGTAAAGACCCATCTATACAGCGACTGGCGCCAGTGAACCCTACATGCAATGTATGGACATAGCAGTCAGTTCCAGTACTGCCGAGATAGGGCTATACAATGTGTACATAACGCCGGTTGGTTATTGTGTCCCGATTAATGGACAAGTTTACTGGCCAGACATTAGTGGCCCACTGTCTGGCCATTATCGCCTGATTCTAAGAGATTTTTATGTGCATTATGTTTCATGGCATTCCCCCCTAGGTAATGACCAGCGGGGAATAACATTGGCAGATCAGATTGAAGGCTCCACATTTTGCATGGATGCCACTACTAGAACTACGAGGAGGTGCAGCAGCGCGTCACACATTTCCATTGCATCCCTCGATCGATCTCCTGAGTGGCGTATCTTGCCAAGCCAATTTTTTGGAATCAGACCACCACTCACCAACAACCGACCACCCGACTTCATTACCTCTGAGCGCCGGACGTTGAACATAAGCGGAATTTCAGGCTGGAATTTAACTTAGGTACGGAGGCCACCGTAGCGCAGAGGTTAGCATGTCCGCCTATGATGCTGAACGCCTGGGTTCGAATCCTGGCGAGACCATCAGAAAAAAAATTTTCACAGGTGGTTTTCCCCTCCTAATGCTGGCAACATTTATGAGGTACTATACCATGTAAAACTTCTCTCCAAAGAGGTGTCGCACTGCTGCTCGCCGTTCGGACTCGGCTATAAAAAGGAGGCCCCTTATCATTGAGCTTAAACTTGAATCGGACTGCACTCATTGATATGTGAGAAGTTTGCCCCTGTTCCTTAGTGGAATGTTCATGGGCAAATTTTGCATTTTTTTTTTACAGTTTTGGGAAAGCTGTGGTCTACTGCTAAGTTACTCTCAAGCCCCGGAAATAGGGGTGACAGGACCTCAGTCAATTTTGGCGACATAGGTTTGTCGCCAAAATTAAAACCATTGTGATACCACAGTAGCGACATACCAAGGCCTCTGTTGGGAATCGAAGCCATGACTTCCGCTCTGGCAATTCGTGTACGCTACCAACTCGGCTACCGGAGCGACATAATTGTAACTGACCCCTGTGGACGCGGCCGATAGCTTTCAGCTAATCTTCCCGTGGTAACGATGAACACCACACAAGTCGGAGCTCAAAGTTTCTGCTTGTGTGGTGCTCATAGTTATCCCGCGTCGGCTGGGAGCGCTATCGTGATTTTGACAGACGGACGGACGAACATGGCTAAATCGACTCAGAATGTCAGTACGATCAAGAGTATATGTCTTTATGGGGTCTTAGACGAATATTTCGAGGTATTACAAACGGAATGACTAGTTTAGTGTATCCCCATCCTATGGTGGTGGGTATAATGAAATAATTCCCTAAAAACTTAGCTTGGGGCTTGTTCCATTTTTGAGATTGGGAATTTATTTCATAATGAAGTTTCTCCCCAAAAATTAATGGAATTCAAAGAGCCTCAGTAACCAGGCTGAAAAACATTAAGGCAGCAGGAGCCGATGGGTTGCCGTTTGAACTATTTGAGACCGGAAGTGACATACCAAAGCCTCTGTTGGGAATCGAAGCCATGACTTCCGCTCTGGCAATTCGTGTACGCTACCAACTCGGCTACCGGAGCGACATAATTGTAACTGACCCCAAGAAATTTACCGGTTGTTCAACCTCAATCTTTGGAGCATCCCCAGAGTTATAAGGCTAGTTGGAGGGCCATCCGTTGTATCCGTGGTATCCGAACCGATGAACAGCCATCAAATTTTGCCGTAGTTGCAGTTACGAATGTCATCCGTGATGTCAAGTCATCAAAAGGCGTGGGGCCACGAAGAAATCTCTACACTGATGCTAAAGAGTTTGAAAATACTTGGAGTTGAGCAGCTTAAAACTGTCCTCAACCTGTGTTTGAACACTCTTATAGTTCCCGATATCTGTAAGAGGGCCAGAGTGATCCCGCTACTGAAGCCTGGAAGGGACTTGAGTTTGGGGAAGTCGAACAGACCGATCTCCCTTCTCTCACCAGTAGTCGAGATGATCGGGCCTCGTTGGAGAATTTCCATTCACCGAACATTAGCAAGAATTTTGAAGAACGCATAGCACAACAACTGTTTTACATGCCATCATCACATACATTTGCCGTGGCTTCAATCAGCCTAGGCCATGTGATGGGACGGTCCTCATGACACTGGACCTGTCGAAGGCCTTCGACACGGTCAGCCATGCCAAGTTATTTGAGGACATCGCCAACACATCCCTCCAGCCCGGCCTGAAACTCGGGGTAGAGAAATATCGCCAGTCATTCGCGGAATTCGGGGAAAAGAAGTCGAAACACCGTAGAGTTAAACAAGGACTTCCCCCAGGTGGGGTTATATCTCCGGTACTGTTTAACTCCTACTTATCTTTCATTCCACCCCCTCCGGGCGGAGCATAGAGATTGTATCATATGCGGACGACTGTACAATTATGGCAGCAGGCTCCCATCCATTGATGACATCTGCGATAGATTTAACGTCTACCTGGACAAGCTAGTCGAAACACCGTAGAGTGAAACAAGAACTTTCCCAGTTGGGATGATATCTCCGGCACTGTTTAACTTCTACTTATCTTTCATTCTACTTATCTTTCTGCCACCAAATCTTAAGCCACATTTTTCACTCAAACATAATAATGATAGTCGCATGGAGAAAGGATTCCCACCCTGAAAATCATCATCTTGTGGATGGGTATCTGCCGCCCAGAAGCCTTAAGGTTTATGTGCATGATCTACTCTAGAGACAGACTCTCAATCAAGGGGCATATCAAGCGAGTCTAGACAACGTTCATGCAGACGCGGTAGCAGATGCGGTCAACAGCTATCGGGTGAATGTGGTCCTTGGAGAACGACCGCCTCCCATTGCACCAAAAGAAATTGACCTCCCCCGGCAAACACGAGTAATTCTGGCACAATCCGGCATATGAAGACGCCTCAACTCGTGAAGAGCAAGGATTGATGACAAAGTGCTGGATGTGTGTCCCGATCTTGACCTCGAACCACACGACACATGTCACGTGTATAGCTGCCAGCCAGAGCCACACGACTGAGAACCAGATCCCTCAGGACTCACCCCACCTAAGTCGCAGAAATATTTGTCTAGTGCATATATTTTTGATCGTCATGACATTTTAAGTCGATCTAGCCATGTCCGTCCGTCCGTTAGTCTGTCTGTCTGTCGAAAGCACGCTAATTTTCGAAGGAGTAAAGGTAGCCGCTTGAAATTTTGCACAAATATTTCCTATTGGTGTAGGTCGGTTGGGATTGTAAATGGGCCATATCGGTCCATGTTTTGATATAGCTGCCATATAAATCTTGGGTCTTGACTCCTTGAGCTTCTAGAGCGCGCAATTTTCATCCGATTAAGCTGACATTTTGTATGACATGTGCTAATTTTGGTTGAAATCGGTCCATAACCTGATATAGCTGTCATACAAACTGATCTGGGGTCTTGACTTCGGGAGCCTCTGGAGGGCGCAATTCCCATCCAATTTAGCTGAAATTTTGCATGAGATGTTTTGTTATGACTTTCAACAACTGTGCTAAGTATGGTTCAAATCGGCCCATAACCTGATATAGCTGCCATATAAACTGATCTGGGGTCTTGACTTCTTGAGCCACTAAAGGGCGCAATTCTTATCCAATTTGGCTGATATTTTGCATGACATGTTTCGTTATGACTTCCAATAACTGTGGCAAATATGGTTCAAATAGGTGCATAACCTGATATAGTTGTCATATAAACCGATCTGGGATCTTGACTTCTTCAGCCTCTAGGGGGCGCAATAATTTTCCGAATTGGCTGAAATTTTGTACAACGGCTTCATCCATAACCTTCAGCATACGTGCAAAATATGGTTTGAATCGGTTATAGCCTGATACACCTCCCCTATAAATCAATCTCCCTATTTTACTTCTTGAGCCCCTAAAGGGGGCAAATTCCTATTCGATTTGGCTGAAATTTTACACAATGACTTTTATTGTATAAAAAAAGCAACATTTGTTATCCGATTTTACTGAAATTTGGGACAGTGAGTTACGATATGCCACTCGACTTCTTTCTTTAATTTGGCCCAGATCAGTTCAGATTTGGATATAGCCACCATATGACCGATCTCTTGATATAAAGTTTTGGGCCCATTAAAGGCGCATTTATTGACCGATATTGACGAAATTTGAGACAGTAAGTTGTGTTAGGCCCTTTGACATCCCTCTTCAATTTCAATTTTAGGCCCTTTGACATTCTTCTTTAATTTGGCCCAGATCGGTCCTGATTTGCCATATCGACCGATCTCTCGATATAAGGTCTCTTGATCCGATAAAAGACGCATTTACTGTTGGATTTTGCCAAAATTTGGAACAGTGATTTGTGATAGGCTCTTCCACAATCTTCTTTAAATTGGCCCAGATCGGTCCAGATTTGGAAATAGCTGCCACATAGACCGATCTTTCGATTCAAGGTCTTTGGCCATAAAAGGCGAATTTATTGTCCGATGTCGCCAAAATTTGGGACAGTGAGTTGTGTTAGGGTCTTCGACATCCTTCTTCAATTTGGCTCAGATCAGTCCACTTTTGAATATAGCTGGACCATATTTCGATGTAGCTACTATGGGAGCATAAATTATGCATTTTTCGCAGGATTATGACGAAAGGTGGTTTACATATATACCCGAGGTGGTGGTCATCCTTTCACAATTTTGTTTTTTTTTTTAAATTGAATTTTTAATTGAATTTATTGATACATTTATTACTGTGCTTCAATACTTATTAAGCAATTTCACCATAAGGAAGATGATGTCCGTAGGTTAGAGGCTGCGTGCAAGAGTTCCAAACATGAGATCATGGGTTCAATCCTCAGCGGAGGCAAAATGATTAAAATTTGTTTTTAAGGGTAATAGTAGAGAGTGTAACAGAGAAAAAAACACGAGTGCAGCAATAAACAAACGAGAACAAAAACAGCGCGAACTGAACAAAGAAAATAAAACTAACTATCAACCACACACACCGAAGCTGTGCAGCAAGGCAAGCACATGTGTGATATCGTTGGTAAAATGGGTTTTTGTTGTTTTGCTTTTGTTGTTGTTATATGTTGGCTTGCAAGGCGAGGGCTTTTCAATAACAAATTTGTACCTTGGGTCTAAATTCAAAAAAATTGTTGCAGGAAAATTAACAAATTTCGTCGTCGGTTTTACAACAAAAGTTGTTTTTTTCTTATTTTTATCTGTGAAATAGAAAATGACAAATTTTTCAAAGGAAATGTTTGATTGGATTTGGCCACACTTAGTGTTGTCTAGGCCATAAACTTGTATCGCAGCTCTAGTAAATCGATCACCCAACATTGCCTCGTTATTTGTGAGAAGCAATTATTTCGATCGCCCGATATTAGTTCGCTACGTCTTAAATTGAGTTTCATCATATAGACTATAGTGTCAACTGCCCATAACAAACTTGAAAAGAGGATATTTATATAAGAATATCAAATGCATAGCAAAAGATGCAAGTTGGCTGGATGTACATTAATTTTTATCAACATTCCACCCACTGTGTGATGGTTAATGGCAAGCAGAGAATCAAACATTTCTAATACATTATGTATGGCTAAGTGTTTATCGCATCCATACAAGATTTGTCGCATTATTTCCATAAATCATTGAAATGGGTGTGAATGTTGATTGATCGGCCGAGTGACAATGAACATCAACGGTACGTGTTTGAGTTTGGCATCCACTATGGCCTGCTAAGTTGCTGTTGCCCATACAAATTAACTAAGTCACTGGTTTTGCATTATTGGAGGTGTCGCTGATGGTGGACAATTAAGTGCACAACAAATGATTGCCATTAATAAAAACTGATCTATAGGATTAACGTTAAGCATTCATTTATTTATAATTATTTTTTTTTTATCTTCAATTTCTATTGGATTTGTTTCTGTTTTGTTTTTGTATTTTGTTCACGGTTTAGTGTTGTAGCTAAATGCAATTCATGGCAAAATAATAAATGGGTCGTCAAACTGCGTTTTATCTACTCCTCAATTTATATGGACACTGGGGTGAGATAATATCACTGGAGAATATTGATGGTAGACAATATATGGGAAATATAATTGTTGTTGTTGTAGCAGTTTGTATTTTCTATCTTTCGTCTGTTGAGTGTCAAGACCCAGGAACTCTGCGTCCACAGAGATCTCGGTCTGAGTCCAGTGGGTCTGGCTGGGCAGTTAAAAAAGGTGACGTGTATCGTAAGGTCCCTGGTTACAATCGGGACATACATCTTGCACGTCGGCATCAATCCTAGCTCTGTAGGAATTGAGGCGGCCGCATCTGCCAGAATGTAATTGAGCCATTACTACTCTGGTTTGCCGGGGCAAAGTCGACTTCTTCAGGTGCAATGGGCGGCGGTCGTTCCCCAAGGACTACATTCACCAGGCAGCTATTTACAGCATCTGCTACCGTGTCTGCATAAATGTTGTCTAGAAGTTTTAGATACAAACTTCTCTTGTGTAAGTTTCAAGTCTAACTGAATCTTTATTTCAAATTTTCCTTAACGCTAGCTTAATAAATAAATGTTTACAATTAGCTGATGAATTCTTCATAGTATATGTTTTCATTATGGCTCGCTATGGGTGGTCAAATGATATTTGCATTGATCTCTGTTTCTCTGTGGCTGGTTGGGGTAAATGGATTTTGTATATACAAAATCCATTTGCGACAATTTCGTTGATCATGGATTTTTGCTAATGCTGCAAAAATCCATAGTCATAATGAATTAAATTTCTGCGGACAGCGTGGGTGGCCCTGTAACTCCCCCAACGCTTGTTTCGGGCTCCGTCCTCGGAGTCGATGATAGATTTAACTTAAATCTTTTTACACTTTGATATGAAATAAGTATAATTATAATTGATATTAACAAATACAGACATGTATAATGGTAATTTGACACTTTTTGATGTTTTTCAATTTTGTTTCTATTTTGGACATTTTTTGTGTCCAATATTTCCATAGTAAGTTCTTCTTTGGTTGTATTTGTAAATGGTATAGCTTTAATAAACTCAGGGTTTAAATAATGGTGTTTAATAGTGTTTTCGACATTTGTAAAAGATTGATTTTTAAGGTATAAAGTACAATTTTTGTATTTAATCCATTTTGTTCCTTCTACAAAAATATTATGACCACAAGTAGTTTTCATTTTGGTTTTATGAAATTTCTGTATTACAATAGAGCCTGGCGTTATAATTTTTATTGTTTCTTCTGCTTTTTTCTTAATTCTAATGCAATTTTTTTATTATGGATTTTGTAAAAATATCGATAATACATTCATCATTTAATTTTACAAGATTGCTTGCTTTTTCCGATTTCTCATTAAATTCGTAAACAATACCGTCTTTTAACAATATTTCTTTGTGCTTAAAACTAATTGTTTCATTTTTATCATCCAAAATTTCAAAAAGACGATATTTTTCATATTTTTCTTTTCCGTATTTAGGAATTAATAGAGTAAATATAATAATATTATGCTTATATAGTAATGACACTAAATCAATATTTTTAAATTCTTCGTCAGATTCTATCAGTTTTGTTTCTTGGTCTGTCAAAATATTTCTTGTGAGGATACCTAATCGGCTGGTCAAAATAACGTCCTCTATTGTGTCGATAAAATGAAGTAAAGAATTAATGTCATTGTGTATTTGAAAACATACTTTCAAATAGTAATAATGTTCCCTAATCTGAGTATTTAATACAAGACTTTTTATTTGGCTGGAAATATATCTTTCAATATTCAAAATATTTTTGTTTAGAATTTCTATCTGTTCCTGTAATTCCTTGTTTATTTTAATTTGTTTGTTATTTTCATTAATAAGTTCGGTATTTTCTGTATCTAAATTATGTAATGCATTATAGATTGCTTTTTCATCCTCACTGTCCATGGTTCCTGCAATAACTTTTAATGTTTTCCCTAATAAGTCAATTAATCCTCTTTTATTTCTTATTTTTGGTGTTAAAGCTTTAAGTTTTGTATCCAGTTCCCTAAAATTCCTAAGCAACGTCCTATGTATATAGTCATTTTTTGTGTCACTTGGTAGCGTTTCATTTAACATCTTAATATTAACTTCTATTTGGTTTCTAGCAACTTCTAGTTCTGTTATATTAATTATGTGTAATACTTTCATATTATACTCAATAAGCCGCACTTCATCCACTTTGATTGGTAAATAACCATTGTTGTTGTCCAAATCGATTATTTCGATATTCTCCGCATGAATTCCATATATCAAAATTATTAGTACCAACAAAGTTGTCATTGTGATCTAATAGAATATAAGATCAAGGAAGACCAATTTAGACAATTATGATAATTATTTGTTATTTAGATATATATATATATATATATGTATAAAATTAATGCAGTAATCTTTAAAATTCGATTTTATGCTCCTGTATTGTTGCTACTAATTATTTCGTTTAACAGCATTACCCCTTCTAGTGGTTTGTTGCACTGGGAATCTTACGTTCTGTGCGTTTTGGAATTTCTTTTTCTTTTTAACATGTGTTTTATAATAAATTTGTTTTGAATTTTGGTCTTTTAAATGAGAGTCGTCAATTTTCCTTCCTTCTATTTTCCTGAATTTCTGATAATTTTTGCCTCCTCTAGTCTCTTTGATATAATTGATGCCGTCTTCTAGAATTTTTTCTCCTATCCTTGATTCATTCAGTTTATTAATTACTTGTTCCTTTTTCTTTAGCATCCTATCATATATATCCGGGTATTGAGATTCATTAATCTTCCCTTGAATAAAATCAATTGGTTTTATATTTGTTGTACTATGTATAGTATGGTTGTAGAAACCATTTATTTGAATCATCTGTTCTTCTATAGAAATGTCAATTTTGCTTTGCTTGAGAATTCTTAAATGTTCATTGATAGTATTATGTAGCCTTTCAATATCGCTATTGCTATTATGATTTAAACTTGATGTAAAGTTAATTTCAATATTCTTTTCTTTTAAGAACTCCATCATTCCATGTGATTTCATTCCGAGTTCGTTATCTGTTACAATTTTTTCAATATTTCCATAAGAGCTTAAATATCTTAAGATGCATTTCCTAAATTCGGGGTCTGATCTATTGGTAACACGAGTTATAAGTGCTACTTTACTAAATTTGTCTATCATGGTAACAAATATACTTTTATTTATGGAATAAAATACATCCATATGGATAATTTCATGTGGTCTTCTAGGGGTTTCAGATATTTTATAAGGAACTAGATCTGGATTCCTTTCGTATTTTGACAGCATACAAACTTCACAATTGTTTATAAATTCCGATACTTTCTTATACAAATATGGGTAATAATATTTATCTTTAATTTCTTTGTAGTTTTCATTGCATCCTCTATGGTTATTTTTCAAATGTTCATTAGAGATTATCTCTTCTAAATACTCCTCGTCGAGGATATCAATTAATTTCTTGAGACATCTGACAATTTTTAGATTACTATAATCTTTAAATAAGATTGATTTTAATTTATTAAATATGTCATCATCTACAAATAGTGCGTTTGTTTTTTCGTGATCAAAATGATTTTCTATAATTGTTTTCAGGAAATCATCGTCAAATTCCTTTGCCTTTATTACTTTTCTTTTGGGGTTATGTATGACTGAGTTTCTAATTGATACAGCGCCTGATATTATTTTTTGAAATATAACTTGATTGTCATAAATATTTATTGGTTTTTGCAATTCCTTAATTGAATTTAGATTTTCATTATTGTTAAAATTTTGATTTGATGATATGGTATTATTAATTTCAATTCTACTAAGACAGTCTGCCACCTTATTTAGGTGTCCTTCTTTATAGTTTATTTCATAATCATACTCTCCTATTTGAAGTCTCCACCGCATTAATTTCGAATTTGGCTCTTTTAAGTTATTTAACCATATTAGTGGTTTGTGGTCAGTAAAAAGTTTAATTTTCCTGCCATAGACATATGGCCTAAATTGTTTTAAACACCATACAATTCCAAGACATTCTTTCTCAATGGTGGAATAGTTTATTTCGTGTTCATTCAAAGTTCGAGATACGTATGCAATCGGTTTATCGTTCTGCGATAGAACTCCTCCAATAGCAACATTGCTCGCATCCGTAGTAATTTCAAAAGGTAAACTGAAGTCGGGATAAACTAATATTGGAGCATGAACCAACTTTTCCTTCAAAATGTTAAATGCATCGATGTAATTTATATCTTTTATATCTAAAATCGAGTCCTTTTTCAAGTATTTAGTCATGGGTTTAGTAATGTGTGCATAATTTTTTATGAATCTTCTATAATAGCCCGTCATTCCCAAGAATCTTTTTATTTCCTTTTCAGTTCTAGGAATTTGTAATTTTCTTATAACTTCAATTTTAGCTTGGTTCGGGGACACGCCTTCTTCATTTACTGTATGACCCAAAAATTCGACTTCTTTCCTGAAAAATTCACATTTATCTAATTGAATTTTGAGCCTTGCATTTCTTAATTTGTTAAGCACTGATTTCAAATTTTTTACATGTTCTTCTAGTCCATTGGAAAATACAATAATATCATCCATATAAACCATACACTCCCTTTTCGAAACATTTTCCCTTAAAATATTATCTACCAATCGTTGAAAAGTGCTCGGTGCATTTTTCAACCCGAATGGCATTCTATTAAATTCATAATGGCCGTTATCTACTGAAAATGCAGTTTTTTGTCTGTCCTTTTCATGGACTTCGATTTGGTGAAAACCGCTTTTGAGGTCAAGAATAGAAAAATAATTTGATTTTCCTAACTTGTCTAATATATCTGTTATATTTGGAATCGGATAATTATCCTCAATGGTTTTATCATTTAATTTTCGATAGTCAATGACTAATCTAAATTTCTTCATGCCCGATGCATCTGATTTCTTTGGTACAACCCAAACAGGACTGTTGTATGGACTACTGCTCGGTGCAATAATTCCATTACTTAACATTTCCAAAATCTGTTTTTGGATTTCATCTTTGTATATATAAGGGTACCGATAAATTTTACTTCTTATTGGTATTTCATCAGTGGTATCTATAGTATGCTTAATTTCGTGGGTAAAAGTCAATTTTCCATTATCAGAAAGTAAAACCTTAAAATCCCTAATTAGTTTCTCCAATTCTAATCTCTCCTTAGAATTAAGGTGTTCGGTTCTAATTTTCTTTAGAACTGAATCAACATCTATAATTTCGCTATTGATTTTTCCACTAATATCATTAATATTATGAATTTCCGAAATTTCTTCATACGTCAAAATCACTCCTGTATCTAAAACAATAGGTTTATTTGATTTATTATTAATCTTTACACACACTTCTCCATTTTCACATTTATAAAGACCTTCATTGAGAATTATTCCATTACCCTGCATAATATTATTAATTAATACGTCTCCATTTTCTAAAGGAAGACATATTTTACAATCTTGCTCTCCCGGTGGAATAGTTATCTTTACTTTCGTCGTTATTTTCTCAGAAAGTAATGGCAGTTTTGAACCATTTAGAAGTAAATACATCCCTTCGTAATTTATAATCGCTTTATTTTTCAATAAAATGTCGTTGCCTATTAATCCTTCAAAATTATTATTAAAATTGTAAACATAAAATTCAAACATTTGATTTGGCAAATTAAATTCCCTGAAAGCCTTCACCACGGCTTTATGTGTAACTATATGTGAATTTTTTAAAGCTAACATTTCCTTTGGTCCTTTTAATTGTACTATTTTACTTTGATGAAAAACATTTGGATTCACTAAGGAGTTTGTGGCTCCTGTATCAATCAAAAATTTGCACTTGTTAATTACTATGTAGGTGAGTTCATTGGAGCTGTCTGACAAAAATTTCCAATATCCATTGGTGTTGGTCTATCACTATCATTTATTGGCTGATTAGTTGAATCACTGCTAACGGTGTTATTTTGAAACGGGTTGTTTCGATTATTACTATCATTCTGTCTCGGAATATAATTTTGATATTGATCCTGATATCTGGTATAATTTTGATTCTGATGTTGATTTTGTCTGTGTCTTTGATTTTGATATTTATAGTTTTGATTTTTATTAAAGTTCGTATTTTGATTCACGCTTTTATTTCTATTGTCATGAGTAGAATTTGTTTCGTTTTTATTTGGAATTGGATTAGGATTATAGAAAGCATAATTCGTATCGTAAAGTATTTTCATCGCATTCTCGATATTATTTGGATTTCTACAAATTATAATGGAACGCATTGGTTCAATTAATTTGTTTTTAAATACGTCCAATGCTACCCTTTTATTAGCTGCAATGAGAGCATTGTAGCCCGCTTCGTTTTGATGTAATGATCGAGTTTTCATGTTAAGTCTTCTGAGATAAGTTATTATCTCGTCATAAAAATTCTTTGCATTAGTTTTAAATTTAACTGATCTTAATTTATCATATAACTGTTCATCTGTTAATCTATCGCCAAAGTTGTTAATAAGGGTTTCTTTTAGCTCTGTCCATCTTGTAAGGTGATTGTTTATTTCGGAAATGTCCTTAGCCGGTCCACTTAGTTTTGACTTAATTATGTCTAAAAATATTCCCTTCGACAAGTCATCATAGGTTTCTAAAATTTGCGTAATTCTGTCAACTAAGTCAATAAAGGTGTAGAGTTCGCTAAAACTACCGTTATAAACCGGTAATTTTGATAAATACTTTATAGGGTCAACCGTGACTGCGTTAAGTGCCATTCTACTATTATTTAAATTTTTTTTGTCTAAATTAAAACTTTTTTCTTTGCTGATTTTTTTTTATCAGAAACAATTTTTTTTTAGCGTAAAATTTTCACAATTTTTTTTTCACAATTTCTTAATATTCACTATTATTTTCTTATTAGTTACCATAAATTAGAGTTATCAGAAACAATTTTTTTTTTTAGCGTAAATTTTTCACAATTTTTTTTTTCACAATTTCTTAATATTCAATATTATTTTCTTATTAGTTACCATAAATTAGAGCTGGTATGTTTCTCCCTCTTTCTTCCTTTATCCGTCGTATGGTTTTTCCTGTTGCCCGGACAAAACCTTTTCCTGGATTCCGAAAGTAAATCCTTTTCGAGGATTTATGTTTTCATCCTTTTCCTGGATGGTGTTGAGTCGTGGATACCTTGTAGGATCCTACCGACTGCGCCAGTTTTAGATACAAACTTCTCTTGTGTAAGTTTCAAGTCTAACTGAATCTTTATTTCAAATTTTCCTTAACGCTAGCTTAATAAATAAATGTTTACAATTAGCTGATGAATTCTTCATAGTATATGTTTTCATTATGGCTCGCTATGGGTGGTCAAATGATATTTGCATTGATCTCTGTTTCTCTGTGGCTGGTTGGGGTAAATGGATTTTGTATATACAAAATCCATTTGCGACAATTTCGTTGATCATGGATTTTTGCTAATGCTGCAAAAATCCATAGTCATAATGAATTAAAATTCTGCGGACAGCGTGGGTGGCCCTGTAACTTCTAGACCCGCTTGATCTAGAGGTTCTCTCTTGTGGCGCTGAACCTCACGCTCTAGTTCATGTAGATCTTCCTGGCCGTGTGGATATCTATCCACAAGATGATGATTTGGATGGTATCTGCGATAACAGCCCAAAAGGTATTGCCTAGACAGCATGTCTTCGCACTGGTAGGATCTTTGTCTCCTGATGGAGGTGGTCCACATGAGAACTGGGGAGACAGCCGGTAGTAGAAACAAACTTTGACTTAATCGCAAATTGCTGTGGCATATGGGGAGAATGCGTAAGAGCTGTCAAATGTGACGCCAAGTATTTTGGGAGACTTGTTGATCGGAATCATTGCTCCATCAACCATCACAGTCAGCTCAGTATTCACCTCATGCGTATTTGTAGTGAACAATGTGGCTGAAGATTTGGTGGCAGATATCTTCAGATTTCTAGCAGCGAAATATGACTCAACTTCGTTGAGGTAGGCGTTCAACCAATCGCAGATGTCAACAATGGGTGGGGGCCTGATGCCATGATCGTACAATCGTCCACATTTGATAGGATCTCTATGCCGTCTGGAGGGGGTGGAAGAAGTAAACAGTGCCGCAGATATCAGCCCGCCTGGGGGAACCCCCTGTTTCACTCTACGGTTCTTCGACTTCTTATCCCTAAATTTCACAAATGACTGGCGACCACACAGATAATTTGCGAGCCAGCGTTTAAGGTCTGGCTGGAGGGATGTGTTGGCGATGTCCTCAAATAGTTTGGCATGACTGACTATGTCGAATGGCTTTGATAGGTCCAGTGCCACATGGCCTAAGCTAATTGTAGCCACGGAAAATGTGTGCGGTGATGGCATGCAAATCAGTTCATGTGCCATGCAGTCTTCGAAATCCATGTAGATGCTCGGCGAATGGAAATTCTCCTACGAGACTCGCGACGAGTAAATCCTCAAGCGTTTTTGCTACTGGTGAGAGATGCGAGATCGGTCTGTACGACTCTCCCAAACTCGGGTCCTTTCCAGGCTTAAGCAGCGGGAACACTCTGCCCATATTCCAGACATCGGGAACTATAAAAGTGTTCAACGACAGATTGAGGACAGTAGTAAGGCACTCAACTCCAGGTAAATCCAGATTCTTCAACATCAATGTAGAGATTCCGTCGGGGCCCAACGCCTTGGATGATTTTGAGCCACGGATGACATTCGTAACTTCGCCCAACGGTAAATTGTGATGGCTGTCCATAGGCTCGGAAACCACGGAAATGGTGAATGGCTCTCCTCCTTGCTCTGTCACTCTCGGGATGCACAATAAATTGACGGTTGAACAACCTGGCGCATCTCTTCAGATCATTCACGGTTACGTCGCCAAAAGTGACTGAGGTCCCGTCATCCCGTCTAACGGAGTTCGGCAGTGACTTAACAGTAGATTACAGCTTGCCTAAACCGTTGCCTAAGTTACATTGCTTCAAGTGTTCCAGCCACAAATTTCACCTATGTTTGTTGACTACCCATCACGCTCATCTGCGAGTACCACTGCCTGCGCTGTGAAATTCGGCCGCACTTGGGTATTCGACCGGCTGGCATAAAGCGAGCAGCTGCTGCGTTTATTATGTCTCGGGAATTCTTCTCGGCAACTAGCACATCCGAGGGGGGTGTCAGTTTACTGAAGCGGCGTTTGGCCAGCCCAATCGGCCTTCTTCTGATTGATAAACGTCTGGCGCTGAGAGGTTATGAAGTCGGGTGGTGGTCGGTCGATGATGAGATTTATGGGAGGTGGTCTGATCCCAAGGAGATGACGGTTTGCCACAACACGTCACTCAGGAGATTCAATGGGAATATCTGGCGAGCTGCTACATCTCCTTGTAATCCTAGTGGGGCCATCCTCATTCACCGTGCAAAACGTGGAGCCTTCAATCTGCTCTGACATAGCTATGCCACGCTGGTCGTTACTTAGGGGAAAATGCCATGAAACATGATGCATATTAAAGTCCCCTAGAACCAGACCATTATGGCTAGATAGTAAGCTTGGCAATTAATCGGGACACAGTTACCAACCGGCGGTATGTGCACATTGTATAGCTCTATCTCGGCAGTACCGGACCTGACTGCTATCCCCCTACACACCATATAAGGGTGACCAGCGCCAGGCGCAGACGAAATTAGTCTATATTCACGTAATGGTGTATCACAAAGGCCAATCCCCCACCTCCATTCCTTTAGCGATCCTTATGTAGCACATTGCAACCGTGACAACTGTGCAAGCTGCAGGTGTTGGTCAGCTTTGTCTCCTGGATCGCTGCGACCAATATACTCTTCCGACTCATGAAGTCCACAATCTCATACAGAATTTATGGTGAAAGAATCCTTGAGGAGCTTCAAACAATTTAAGTCAGCCGGACCTGATGGAATATTTCCGGCGTTACTACAAAAGGAGCCCGATTATCTGGCGCCTCATCTATTGTCATCGAGGGGGCGTTTACCACTGTGCGGACCGACACATTGATCCAATCCTTAGACCAGTACCGGGTGGACCCAATCCTTAGAGACTGAATAAACCATATGCTAAGGATCAGGTGCATAAATTGCGGGTCCCATGGTATAAATATAAGGGAGAACGTGGCACAAGGCACGACACAAGGGGCATTTCATCGCCACTACTTTGGGTGACCACCATAAATAACCTATTACGGATGCTGACTGAGGAGGGATTTGAAACCATCTGCTATGTAGACGATGTTACAATACTTCTTAGGGGTAAGGATCTAAACCAGCTATGCAGAAGAGCCGAAAGGGTCTTGCATATGGCATATGACTGGGCTAGACTCAGAGGTCTCAATGTTAACCCAGAGAAGACTGAAATATGCCGGATATAGGGCCTAAATCCGAGGATAGTCCACTGGCTCTACAGGAGCGGGATTAGAACAATTCTTACATACGCCTCAGTGGACTGCGATGGAGAAAAACTGCAACGTAAGGACCATAGAGGCCACCGTAGCACAGAAAAAATTTTCACCGGTGGTTTTCCCCTCCTAATGCTGGCAACATTTGGCACGCCGTTCGGACTCGGCTTATCATTGAGCTTGAACTTAAATCGGACTGCACTCATTGATAGGTGAGAAGTTTGCCCCTGTTCCTAGGTGGAATGTTCATGGCCAAAATTTGCAAATTTGCAAGGACCATACAACAGGTTCAGAGAATATGTTGACTTAGCATAGGCGGAGCGATAATTACCACGCCCACTAGGGCACTATCCATTGACATACAGATTGCCTCACATTTAGGTAAAAATTGCGGCTATGAGACTTAAGTCGATGGGAGAATGGATTAAGTATGGGAGTAGCTCATACCATCGCGGTATAATCGAGGCGCGGATAGGAAACCTGGAAGGAAACCTGAGTGCGAGGCACTGCTGCCAGCGGCACAATCTTGGACTGACGGAACTCTAATATTGCCATCTGGGAGATCATGTTACACGGATGGATCAAAAAAAGGGGACAGATTGGGCCTGGGGGCCCCAGGGACTGACATCTGTTTTAGACGGCCTGATCATAATACGGTCCTGCAGGCAGAGATCCGGGCGATCACGGAATGCGTGAGGTGTTATGGTCCTTTACGGACTGTAAAATGGCCATTTGGGGTGTGGGCAGTTCTCTCAGACACCCAGGAATAAATTTCTATGTCAGATTTGTACTCTACTTTTAAATAACTTTCATTTGATACCCATATTGAGTAAAGCGATGAAAGAGTCCTGTTGGGGGAATCTTTGGTGGTGGGGGAACCCCCCAAACACTTTGAGCGAAATTTGTATACCAAGTTTGCACTCTACTCTTAAATATCTTTCATTTAATACCCATATTGTCCCAATCAATAAACATGTCCGTTCGAGTGGGTTTTGGGATGGGGCGTCCCCCCAGCTTTTTTGACCCAAAATTTTTATACCAATTACGTGTTTTTGGGGTACCATAAACTGGCATACAAAATTTCGCTTAAATTGGTGCACGCATCTCCGAGTTCTGGCGTTTTTGAAAATTGGGGCATGGGGTAGGGTCCGCTCCCCCTTCGAATATCAAAAAATGTAGAATCCTATTTTCACCGGAGGTCAAACTCTACTATCTATGAAAATTTCATGAAAATCGGTTCAGCCGTTTTTGAGTCTATACCATCTCCCTATTTGAGTTGCAAATTGCAATTTATGCCCGATCTCCCGATTTGACATACAAGCCGTAATTTATGTCGGATTTAGCTGAAATTTCGTACTTGGTATTCCGTTATGACTTTCAATATGTGTTAAGTAGGGTTAAGTAGCGTCCAAATCGGTATATAACCTGATATAGCTCCCATATAACCGATCTCCCGATTTGACTTCTTGAGCCCTTACAAGCCGCAATTTATGTTCGATTTGGCTGAAATTTTGCACTTGGTTTTCTGTTATGACTTCCAACAATTGTGTTGAGTAGGGTCCAAATCGGTATATAACCTGATATAGCTCCCATATAAACCGCTCTCCCGATTCGATTTCTTAAGCCTTTACAAGCTGCAATTTTAGTTCGATTTGGCTGAAATTTGGCACGTGGTATTCTTTTAAGACTTCCAACAACTGGGTTAAGTAGGGTCCAAATCGGTATATAACCTGATATAGCTCCCATATAAACCGCTCTCCCGATTTGACTTCTTGAGCCTTTACAAGCTGCAATTTTAGTTCGATTTGGCTGAAATTTGGCACATGGTGTTCTGTTAGGACTTCCCAAGATTCGACCTGGCCGAACTTAGCATGCTTTAACTTGTTACATAAAAATTTTTCTTATTGATAAAAAAAGGAAATTTCATAAAAATCGGACAAGGGAATCGAGGGTCAAGCATAAATGGTCTAATGGGTAGAATTATGGGGAAGTGTGCTGAACCCAATCTGCTGAGATTTGCCATGTCCGTCCGTCTGTCTGTTCATATCATGGTATTTTCTTATATTCTGATCAGGAGAGCGACGCACAGTGGGCCAAACGGCAAATAATATTGGAAAAATTGAACATGAGGCCACGGTAGCGCAGAGGTTCGAATGTTTGCCTGTGAAGCTGAATGCCAGCGCTCGAATTCTGGCTAGAACATCGTAAAAGTTTTGGCCCGGTCGCTAATGCTAGCGACAAATGTGAGGTATTATGGCATGGAAAGGGTGATGTTTTAAGAGCTATAGGGTTTTTCAAAAAAAGACACATAAAATTCATAAAAATCCATGAAATCTTTATTTGAATCGATATCACTGTCCATATAATTTAATGTTTGAAGTTTATTTCATGCAATAATGTAGACCGTGACTGCGCCTCAAATGATCCATCCGTTTAGGCCAATTTCGGCATACTCTTTTCAAAATTTCGGCCGGTATCTCACGAACAAATGCTTTAAAGTTGTCTTTCAACGTGTCAGTTGAATCGAGCTTGTCTGTATAGACATGAGCTTTAACATCGCCCCACATAAAATAGTCCAAAGGCGTTAAGTCGCACGATCTAGGCGCCCATTTGCCCTGTCCGGAACGAGAAATAAAATGTTCGCCAAACTCGCCTCTCAATAATTCCATTGTTACGCGTGCTGTGTGGCATGAGGCACTGTCTTGTTGAAACCACATATCATGCAAGTCAAGCTCTTGCATTTTGTCCAAAAAAAGGTTACGTTACGATGCGCTTCAGATTTGAAGAAGTACGGCCCAATGATGCCACCAGCCCATAAACCATAACCATAAACCAAAAGGAGACTTTTTCTGGATGCATTGGTAGCTCTTGCAATGCTTCTGGCTGATCTTCACTCCAAAATCGACAATTCTGCTTATTTACCTAAATGAGTTTCGTCGCTCAAGGGAAGAAGCGCGCTAAGAACTTTCTTAACAGAGCACGCATTTTTTCAATAAAATTCAATAATTTTCAAGCGTTGTTTGCTTGTGAGACGGCTCATGATGAAATTATAGACCAAACTTTACTTTATGCGGTCGCAGATCAATATTTCGAGGTGTTGCAAAAGCAAAGACTAGATTAGTTTACCCCCATCCTATGGTGGTAGATATAAAAAGGTGCACTGCCTTCAATTTGGTAGAGACTTAATTAAAATCTCCAAACTCCAAGTAAATTCTATTATTGCTCGGCTACTTGTTTACTATTTGGTGTGTTCTTACTCAAATAATTCATGTCAGAAACCAGGTTTTATATACTTTTTTCAAGTCCAATAGTCTTTTTTGCTATGTTCCTATATAATTAACTCATGATGTCGCAATAAAGCAACTTTTCATTATTAATTGTAAATCAAGGAATGTTTTTAACCTAAGCCCACGTAGAAAACATAAATCGTAGTTTTATTTTTTTGTTTTTTGAGTTGCAGCCACAATTTCCCAAGCTATTGCAACACAAAATACAAAGGCGAATAAAAAAAAAAACATAAAATTCGCGAAAAACAAAACTGTCAACTATCATAAGTACGAGCGGCAGAAACTTGGCAGAATAGCAGAAAACAGAATTCTCTTCCAAGCCACGTTCGTAGGTTTACAAGTCGCGTGTCTGATGAAAGTCAGCCGGGCGCCTGTTGCACAAGGCTGCATTTACTCATATTTCAGAGTGGTGAACAACGACGCCAGATTGTGCGCCTGCGTGCAAAGCCACACAGTCAGCTGGGCTGGCAGCTAGCTAGCAAGTCTGCTATCTGGCCTCCTGTAACCTATGAAGCCTAGAAAAGGCGTGCGTTCAAATGACAACAACGGCTATGGGGTTGTAGCTATTGGGCGTCACTTGTGCAGCCCATCATCCAAGAAAATATAGTGGAAAAAAGGTGTTAAGGTGATGGTGCCACAATAGGTGTTGCCACCGTAGTGAAACAGTTTTTTTTTTTTTTTTTTGAAGGAAAACGCTGAAAGTTATTTTAAATGGTGTATGTCAAGGAGATCTTTTACAACTTTTTTTTTTCAAAGATGGAACAAACATTTACAGATTCTCTTTCAGGTTAGGTTGAATGGGTTGCCCGCCATAGGCCCATTTTGATACCCCAGAAAGAAAGAGAAGAGAACAAGTAAGAGCGTGATAATCCTCCACCATGGATCGCATTTGTCGAGTTCTATGCGTGGTATCACTTCTTAAGCAAACAAAGAATATTGAATAAGAATTGTTATGCTATTGGAGCTATATCAAGTTATAGTCCGATTCGGACCATAAATGAATGCTGAACATTGTAGAAGTCGTTGTGTAATATTTCAGTTCATTCGGATAAGAATTGCGCTTTGAAGCGGCTCAAGAAGCAAAAGCGGCAGATCGGTTTATATGGGAGCTGTATTAAGCTATTCATCGATTCAGACCATATTAGAAAGGTATGTTGAAGGTCATGAGAAAAGCCGTTGTACAAAATTTCTTTCAAATCGGATGAGAATTGCGCCCTCTAGAGCCTCAAGAAGTCAAGATCCCAGATCGATTTATATGGCAGCTATATTAGGGTATGTACCGATTTGCGCCATACTTAGCGCAGTTGTTGGAAGTCATAACAAAACACTTCATGCAAAATTTCAGCCAAATCGGATGAGAATTGCGCCCTCTAGAGGCTCTAGAAGTCAAGATCCCAGATTTGAATCGAACTTAACACAGTTGTTAGAAGTGATAGCATAACACCTTGAGCAAAATTTCAGTTAAATCGCACGAGAATTGCGCCCTCTAGAGATTGAAGAAGGCAAGACCCAAGATTGGTTTATATGGCAGCTATATCAGGTTATGAACCGATTTGCGTCATACTTAGCACAGTTTTTGGATATCATAACACCTCACGCATAATTTCAGTCAAATCGGACGAGAATTGCGCCCTCTAGAGGCTCAAAAAGTCAAAATTCAAGGTAGGTTTATAAGGCAGTTATATCAAAACATGGACCGATTTGAACCATACTTAGCACAGTTGTTGGAAGTCATAACAAAATTCATCGTGCAAAATTTCAGTCAAATTGGATGAGAATTGCGCCCTCTAGAGGCTCAAGAAGTCAAGATCCCAGATCGATTTATATGACAGCTATACCAGATTATAAACCGATTTGAATCGAACTTAACACAGTTGTTAGAAGTGATAACATAACACCTTGAGCAAAATTTCAGTTAAATCGCACGAGAATTACGCCCTCTAGAGGCTCAAGAATTCAAGACCCAAGATCGGTTTATATGGCAGCTATATCAAAACAGATACGGTTTTGGCCTATTTTCAATTTCAACCGACCTACACTAATAAAGAGTAATTATATGAAATTTCCAGCGACTAGCTTTACTCCTTCGAAAGTTGGCGTGCTTTCGACAGACAGGCGGACATATATGGCTAGATCTACTTATAATGTCATGGCGATCAAGATATACTTTATGGGGTCTCCGACGCATGTTTCGAGGTATTCTATGGTGGAGGGCATAACAAGGTGTGACGGTGACCGGTCAAAACGCCCAGGGGACATAACACATAGGGGACTTAACGCCCAGGGGACATAACGCCCAGGGGACATAACGCTTAGGGGACGAAACACCTATGGGACATTACGCCCAGGGGACATAACGCCCAACAAATTTTTGAAACTTGTGACCTACGATACGGTCATAACGTCCAATAATTTTTTGGGCAATATGAAGAGCCAAATATCGCAATTTTTGTCCGATTTGGCAGACATTTTTCGGGAAGTGTTCCGTTATGAATTCCCACATCTGAGCCAAGTACGGTTTAAATCGGTCTATAACCTGATATAGCTCCCATATAAACCGATCCTCCGATTTGACTTGTCGAGCCCCTGGAAGGAGCAATTTGTATCCGATTTGACTAAAAATTGTGCATGTAGTGTTCTGTTAGGGCTTCTAACAACTGTGTCAAATACGGTCAGGATCGGTCTATAACCTGATATAGCATCCATATAAACCGATCTCCCGATTTGACTTCTAGAGTCCTTACAAGCTGCAATTTTTCTCCGATTTGACTGAAATTTTACGGGCAACGTTAATTTTTTATGGGCTTTCTGTCATCTTTACTATCGGGCCATATGTCCACTTATATGTAGGACAACCAAGGGGCGTTGAAATTTTGCATATGATCTCGCTCGGTATATTTTTCACTAGTTTTTTTTTGGTTGTATCCCATTGTGCGACGCCGCTCTGGCCATCTCTTCTACCATGTTCAGTAGCTCGAAAAATGGCATGTTCGTATGACCGGGTCCGACGAGGACGAACGCCTCCTGGCGGATAAGTAAAAAAAATGCAAATTTTGCCCATGAACATTCCACTAAGGAACAGGGGCAAACTTCTCACATAGGATAGGCAATGATAAGGGGCCTCCTTTATAAAGCCGAGTCCGAACGGCGTACCGCAGTGCGACACCTCTTTGGAGAGAAGTTTTACATGGCATAGTACCTCACAAATGTTGCCGTAAATGTTGGCGGCGCACTTCCCAATATAGCCTTCAATGGGCTGCATAGACAGCATCGCCTCCAGACCTGCTTGAGGTGCGGATCTCAATGGCCTAGTGACTTCAATGCAGGCCAATCCCAAGACCTTCTCGAACACCCTCGTACGAGTCCTCTTATCTATGGGCCTCCACCATAGCAGTACCCCATATGTCAGTACTGATCTTATAATGGAGGTGGGGGTTTCCCCCCCACTTCCTACCGAACATTCTCATGCAGGACTAAAAAGCTAACAGTGCCTTACGGCTCTTTTCCGCCGTATTCCTCTTCCAGGATTGCTTCGAATCGAGGACTATGCCAAAGTTATTCGCCTCCTTCAATAGCTGAAGGGTGATACCGTCTAGGGAGGCACAGTGGGTTAGAATTTCACACTCGTTTCACAGTGGGTTAGAACCGCAATAAACGAGTAAAACATATGCCGTGTGAGAACGGATGGGGATATATCTCTGAAAATCAAAATGGTCAGAGCTGAGATGCTATTGAGATCGTGTGGAATATTTCAAGGCCCTAGCTTGTCCGGGCGCCTTTTGTTGCCAGTCCCCTATATTTGGCCAACTCTCTATATTTTGAAAATTTGTTGGGGCTGCCAAATCTTCGTTTTTGCTCCTCACGCAGACTTTTTTAGAGGGATTTTAGAGCACTATCCAGCGAAAAAAATCGGACCATAAATGAAGATTTGGCAGTCCAAACAAATTTTTGAAATACAGAGTTGACCACATGATGTTCGGGCGCCTTTTCGCTAGCATCTCAGCTTTAACCATTCCAAATTTCAGACAAAATATATCTATCCGTTCTCACGCGGTATATATTTTACTAGTTTTTTTCGGTTCTATCCCACTGTGGGACGAGTGTCTGAAAATCCGGTATCTTGTATCTGTGAGTAAAGAACACCGGCTCAGTCTTGCTTAGATTGGTCCTCAACCCATTTCTAATAGCCCATGGCGACAATCTTCTCAGTAAGCCTTCCATGATCTCGCTGGTAATCGACAGAAACCTGCTCCGGACCAACAACACAACGTCGTCTGCATAATCGATTAGCTTCGTGCCATCTCCGCCGAGATCCAACAGGATTTCATTTATCACGAGGTTCCTCAAAATCGGCACCTCATCGTCTTGTCGCCCGCCTTCTGACCTCACTATCTTCCCGGTTCGCTTTTATAAAGCATAAAGCTGCCATAAAGCATATTATTAATCCAATGGGAGATAATGGGGTGAATCCCCGTGAGGGCAACGATTATAGATCCTATAGATCGCCACGTTATTGAAGGTCCCCTCAATATGCAAGAAGACCGCCATGGTGTACCCCTACTATCTCGACCTCTTCTAAAAGGGACGTCTCCGCTGACCTGCCTTTGAGGTATGCGTGTTCTGTCCCACTGAAGTTTTGTAACTTGAGTTTGTCGAAGTCTGAAGTAAGTTCAGTCGTCTCCAGGGTCAAGACAAGGACAAGGACCCACAAAGCTTAATTAATAACACAAGTTAATCGAGGGTTAACAATAAGGTGACATTTCAGGTTTACGTTGCTTGCGAGCTTTTTTTTGCTTGTTTTTAGAAGCTCCTCATGGAAAATCGTTAAGTTTATGGATGTTAATGCGGGCTAGGCTGATGCAGTTCCGACGGTGAGGCCCTCGCAATTTCAAATCCTGCTTGTTGGTGCGGTTGCCGACTGCGTTCGATTTATATTCGACAAGGAACTTCGGGGACGTGGGTGGAAGGCGTGCGTTGTCGGTGCGGGTAATGAATGGTGGCTGAGGCCACCGTAGCGCAAAGGTTAACATGTCCGCCTATGACCCTGAACGCCTGGGTTAGAATCCTGGCGAGACCATCAGAAAAATATTTTCAGCGGTGGTTTTCCCCTCCAAATGGCAACATTTGTGAGGTACTATGCCATGTAAAACTTTTCTCCAAAGGGGTGTCGCACTACGGCACGCCGTTCGGGCTCGGCTATAAAAAGGAGGCCCCTTATCATTGAGCTTAAAACTTGAATCGGACTTCACTCATTGATATGTGAGAAGTTTGCCCCTGTTCCTTAGTGGAATGTTCATGGGCAAAATTTGCAATGAATGATGGTTTGGATACATAGCGGGCGTCTTGTTGACGGACAATCCTTGTGTAAGCTGAGCGTTGGTCTGGCTGACCTCAGGATTGTCGTCTTCGCTTTAGCTGGAGCTGGCGGATGCGGTGTGGGCGTTTTCTGGTTCAGTGGTAGGGAAAAGCAAGTGCGTTCTATACCTATAAAGACACTACTTTATAATTGGGACTTCAAGTGTCAGTGCCACAACGTGTACGGGATGAGAAGATTTTTAGCAGGGGGGTGTGTATTGGAACAACACGATATCTACGGCCGGCTATGCAATCTAAGGATGCGAGCTAGGCGCGGATGCGAATGAGTCGTGGATTGGTGGTAAGCACGGATGCGAAGGAATAGCGGATATGTACGAATCGCGAATGCGAGCTGGGCGCTGATACGAACTAGGCGCGGATGCGAGCTAGGCACGGATGCGAATGAGTCGCGGATGCGAGCTAGGCGCGGATGCGAGCTAGGCGCGGATGCGAGCTAGGCGCGGATGCGAGCTAGGCGCGGATGCGAGCTAGGCGCGGATGCGAGCTAGGCGCGGATGCGAGCTAGGCGCGGATGCGAGCTAGGCGCGGATGCGAGCTAGGCGCGGATGCGAGCTAGGCGCGGATGCGAGCTAGGCGCGGATGCGAGCTAGGCGCGGATGCGAGCTAGGCGCGGATGCGAGCTAGGCGCGGATGCGAGCTAGGCGCGGATGCGAGCTAGGCGCGGGTGCGAGCTAGGCGCGGATGCGAGCTAGGCGCGGATGCGAGCTAGGCGCGGATGCGAGCTAGGCGCGGATGCGAGCTAGGCGCGGATGCGAGCTAGGCGCGGATGCGAGCTAGGCGCGGATGCGAGCTAGGCGCGGATGCGAGCTAGGCGCGGATGCGAGCTAGGCGCGGATGCGAGCTAGGCGCGGATGCGAGCTAGGCGCGGATGCGAGCTAGGCGCGGATGCGAGCTAGGCGCGGATGCGAGCTAGGCGCGGATGCGAGCTAGGCGCGGATGCGAGCTAGGCGCGGATGCGAGCTAGGCGCGGATGCGAGCTAGGCGCGGATGCGAGCTAGGCGCGGATGCGAGCTAGGCGCGGATGCGAGCTAGGCGCGGATGCGAGCTAGGCGCGGATGCGAGCTAGGCGCGGATGCGAGCTAGGCGCGGATGCGAGCTAGGCGCGGATGCGAGCTAGGCGCGGAAGCGAGCTAGGCGCGGATGCGAATGAGTCGCGGATGTGAACGAATCGCGGATGCAAGCTAGGCGCGGATGCAAACGAATTGCGGATGTGAGCAAAGCGCTGATGCGAAACTAGGTGCGGATTCAAGCTAATTGGACCTATGTTAAGACAAATTGTTTCGATTGCAGACACTACCACTTATCCACTTTGGCCAGTCTTTCTCTAGAACTAGTGAGCTCACACTGATGGCAGCAAAGACCCAACCTTAAGACTACAAACGATAGAATCACGGATGCGAGCTAGGCGCGGATGTGAACGAATCGCGGATGCAAGCTAGGCGCAGATGTGAACGAATCGCGGATGCAAGCTAGGCGCTGATGCGAAAGAGTCGCTTAAGCAAACTAGGTGCGGATCCAAGCTAATTGGAATTATGTTAAGACAAATTATTTCTATTACAGACACTACCACTTATCCACTTTGGCCAGTCTTTCTCTAGAACTATTGTGTTCACACTGATGAACTAGAGAGTTCACTCCCAACCTTAAGACTACAAACGATCATGAATTGAATGGGAATTATTTCAAACATTATAAAAATACAAGCAATAAAATAAACACCCAATATCGTATCAACACTCAACTATGACTATCACATTCATCGATCACATCTCATTAATAGAGTTGTTGTTGGGATACGTGATATACAAGGTACGTTCGTACGGTACTATATGAGCATCTGTTCGGCAGAACAAATCGTAGGTAGGCAACGATTTACACGATGTATGTTCGTTTGGTAGAACGAGTCGTGAGTAAATGAGGAATGAGAAAAATTTTTGGATTTAAGACTAATCGATTTTTAAGTGTTGTTCGGAACTATTTTACCTAATTTTATAAAAATTCCTTTTGTTAGATTCTGAAAATTCAATTTTGTTAATGGCGCTTTACAACGGTAACACTGAGCCATACAGTACGTCCAAATGCGCACTCTAGTACACGCTTCATTCAATACATCGATGGTTTTACACACCAGCTTCTAAATCTCTAATCTTTGCTGTGTATTAAGAAAAGCAAAATAAAACAGAAAACAAAGAGAAACATTGCCAACTGCAATGTCCTTCAATGGCAATCATTTTTGCAGAGGTGTTTACGTTAATAAGGTGTCACTGCAAATGCATCGTATGGGGCTACCAAAGCTTGGCTCCATGCTTGTTAAGATGTCGCCACCTTTACTGTTGGCCTTCCATGGAATAAAACAGCAGAAAGCTTTTAACGTATTAAGTTGGGAAAAAATAGCGAATTGTCGTTAACACAACCACCTCGGAGGTGGAATACAACATGCCATTGTCGATATCCATTTAAAAAACTGAGCACTTATCTGCCGGTGACATCATGAAATTGTTATTTCTTTTATCTATCTCATCATCCTGGCCGGCCAAAAATGGCGTTGTCGCATTGTCACCCAAATAGTAGGCGAATTCTTGGTAGATATAAACTTTAACTATGAAATTAATTGAATAAAAAATTAACAATTGAAAACAAGGGAGTGTAAATTGTATCAGTGATATGCGTATGTACTGTATGCTCCATGCTATATATTTTTTTCCTCCAATTTTTCATTTTGACCCTAATAAACAAAATATGAAAAATTATGGCGATTGGTTAACGATAAACCATGCCTTGAAACTGGTAAGCTACACCTTTATACGGAATTTTATATAGAAAAATTGTGTTTGTTTGTGTGTTCCTTATAGACTCAGAAACGGCTGAACTAATTTTCTTGAAATCTTCACTGATGGTGCCTAATGATCCCGTGGTGATAATACGATACTACAAGAAATTTGTTGATATCTGAAGGGGGAGCGGACCCTCCCCCTTACCCTAATTTTCAGAAACGCCAGATCTCAAAGATGGGTGGTGCGATTTTAGCGAAATTTTGTGTGCTCCCATACAGTACCCTAAAAATAAAAATTTGGTGTCCAAATTTCGGATGGGGTACCTAGGGGGGCCGCCCCACCCTAAAATCTACCAAACATATATTTACACCAATCACGACTATATAGGACTCAAATGAAAGGTATTTAGAATAAGAAAATTTATCTGATATCCATATGTCGGACCAAGTCCTAGGGGGACCACCCCAACCCCCACAACATCCTTAAATCGGACATATTTACCGACCATGGCAATATGGGACTCAAATGAAAGCTTTTTGCGAGTAGAATACGAATCTGAAATCCAAAAGTGGGGCCACGTTTCTGGAGGTCCACCTCTTCCCCAAAACACCCCCAAACAGGACTTATTTACTGACCATGGGAATATCGGGCTTAAATAAAAGGTATTTGAGTGTAGAATTAGAATCTGATATCCAAATATGGGACCACGTGTTTGGGGGGACAAATTGACGACCATAGCCATATGAGGCTCAAATGAAAGGTCTTTGGGAGTAAAGCACGAATATGATATCAATATTTAGGAAAACTGTCTTTGGAGCCATCCCACCCACACAACACCACCCAAATAGTAAGTATTTGCTGAATTTTGCAATATGAGGCTCAAAAACGAGGGTTTTTAGAGTGGAACACGAATCCGATATATATTTTGAAGGCCAACTCACTGAGTGGCCGCCCCATCCCCCAAAACACCTCCCAAGCCGGTCATGTTTGCCGACTATGGAAATATGGGGCTCAAATTAAAGGTATTTGGGAGTGGACCACGTATCTGATATCAACATTCGGGGCCAACTGTCTAGGGGACGTCCCACCACCATAACAACCCCGAAAAGGACGTATTTGCTCACCAAGACAATTTGGGTCTTAAAGAGAGCGGAACTAAATATTCATAGTTTTTAGGGCCAATACCCCAAAACCGGACATATTTGCTTGCTTTTTTCAATACGGGGTTTAAGTGAATGGTATTTGAGATTAGAAAACGAATTTGATATCCAATTTTGAGGCCAATGGCAATATGGAGTTCAAATATATGAGTAGAGAGAACGTTGCTGATACATATTCAGGGCTTAGTGTTTGGGAGACCACCCCACTCCCCAAAACACACTTAAATCGGCCATATTTATCAACCGTGTCAATCTGGGGCTTAAATGAAGGGAACTGGTGGATAGAGCAAGAATTGATACCTACTTTGGGGACCAATTTCTGGGGGTCTACCCCTTTCCCAAAAAACCCCACAATCAGCAATTTTTTACTGACCATCGCCATATGGGGGTCAAATAAAGGTATTTGGGAGTAGAATACGAATTTTAAATCCAAATGTAGGACCATGTATTTAAGGCATCGTCCCTTTAGCCAAAACAGCCCCCAAAGGGTGAAAATTTTTCGACTAAGCCAATATGTTGCTCAAACGAAAGGTTTTTGAGATTCGAAAACGAATTAGATAACCAATTTTGGGGCCATGTGTTTGGGGGACGCCTCAACCTGTAAACTCCCCTCAAGACCAATGACTATATGGGATTGAAATAAAGTAAGAGAAAACCACGATGCTGATATTTTTTCAGGGCCAAGTGTCTGGGAGACCATCTAAACCCGAAAATACACCTAAATCAGACATCCTGATAATATTGGACCAAAATAAAGTATTTTAAGAATGGAGTACACCTTACATCCAAAATTAAATTCGTAGACCAACAAAGCTCATATGGGATTCAGATAAAGGCACTTGTATGGGATTCAGATATCGGGAGGGGGCTTCCACCTCCACCCTCCTCCTTACCACAAAAGTACTACCCAAAAATAAAAGTTGACCGATCGGGACAATATGGGATTCAAATGAAAGGTATTCAAGAGTAGAATACGAATTTCATAATAAATGTTGGGTCCGAGTACCGGGGGGCTGCCCCAGCCACAAAACCTCTTAAAATAGGTCTATTTGACGATCATGACAATATGGGACTCAAATTAAAGGTATTCGGGAGTAGATTACGAATATGGTCAGGAAATAGGAATAGGCTTTATAATTTATTGATAACGGAAGGGGACGGACCCTCCACCATTACCCCAAAATCAAAATTGGACCGATCGGGACAATATAGGTATCAAATGAAAAGCATGCGGGAGTAGACAACGAATTTGTCAAACAAATTCATGTCGAAGTATAGGGGGTCACCCCACCCCCACAAAAACCCCCAAAATGGGCACGTTAGCCAATCACGGATATATGGGACTCGGTTTGTTTGTTCCGTATTGGTCTAAAAAATGGCAGAACCGATTTTCTCGAAATTTTCGCATATTGTGTGGGTTGGTCTAGAATGAAACATAGGCTATATAATTTTTCGGTATCGGAAGGGGGACGGTATCGGAAGGGGGGCAAAAACACAACCCAAAACCAAAAGTGGACCGATCGGGGCAATATAGGTATCAAATGAAAGGTTTTGGAGAGTATAATACGAATATGGTATTAGAATTTGATTCTTAGTGCCTATAGGGCCCCCCCAAACCCAAAACTCCCCCAAACAGACATATTGGGCGTTCATTTCAATATGGGGCTCAAATAAAATGTATTCGGGAGTAGATTTCGAATACAAAATCAGATCGAATTATATTAGGGCGCCCCGGTAGCCGAGTTGGTAGCGTCCTTGGATTACCAGTGCAGGGGTCGTGGGTTCGATTCCCGCCAGAAGCCTTGGTCTGTCGCTACTGTGGTATCACAATGGACTTAAAATTGTCTACGTTAGTCTGTAAAGGACTGGCACTCTTACCTAACCGAACCATAGGGGGGTCACGCCACCCCTAAAAACCCTATTAGTACCACTATGACCATATGATACTTGGCTGAATGGATTTTCTTAAAGTGTTCATAGATTGTGTATGTTTGTCTAGAAGGAAACATAGGCTATATAATTTTTAGATATCGGGTGGAGGCGGATCTCCCGCTTACCCCAAAAACGCCACCCATAACCGAAAGTGGTCCGAAGGGCACAATAAGGATATCAAATGAAAGGTATTGGAGACCAGAAAACGAATATGGTATTAAAATTAGGGTCCAAGTACCATGCGGGGACCCCCCCCCCCCCAAACACAAAACTCCTCCAAACAGATATATTCAAAGTTAATGTCGATATGGGACTCAATGAAAAGTATTAGGTAGTAGATTACAAATATGGCATCAAATATTAGGTCCAAGTAATGGGAGGTCGCCCACCCCCAAATACTCCCAAATGGGCATAACAGCCGACCATGGCTATATGGGACTTAAATGAAAGGTACTAGGGAGTAGATTACGAATATGACCTTAAAATTTGCGTTCAAGTATAGGTGTCGCTTTTCCTCCTATTGATACGTCAAATGGGTTATTTGAACCATTACGACAATATGGGACTCAAATAAAAGGTATTTGAGAGTAGAAAACTAATTTGATATCCAATTCTGGAGCCAAGTATTTTGGGGTACGCCCTTAAGCACTCCCTAAACTGAATTTCTTTTCCGTTGGGAATAAAGAACGAATTTGATATCTATTTTCTGTGCAAAGTGCCGGTAGCCGCCCCAGTTCCAAAACACCCTCCAAATGGTTCATATTTACCGGCCATGGCAATATGGGCTCAAATGAAAGTGACGTTTTTTTAATGCCGAGTCCGAACGGCGTCCCGCAGTGCGACACCTCTTTGGGGAAAATTTTTTAAATGGCCATACATTGTACCTCGTAAATGTCGCCAACATTAAGAGGGGATAAATAACTGATTTTTCCGATGTTCTCGTCAGGATTCGAACGCGTTCAGCGTCATAGGCTACAATGGCACGAATTCGATATCCGCATTCAGGGGAAAGTGTCGCCAACCTAAAAAGATATTCGAGATTTAGATAAGGCGCAGCGGAGCGGGCCCGGTTCGGCTAGTTTGTTATAAAAACAAACGGTTTGGTAGACCAAGCTAGCCCCTAAGAGCATAAGGACCAAATTCTTCAACGTCAGCCTTATAAGGGCCCATAGTCCTTCCATAATAAGTTGATAGCCAACTGGACAAAATTCGGAAGACTACTCAGAAGAAGGCTTGAGCGAGATAATTAAGATTGTCCAAGCATAGACGACAATGTCAACCGGATTACGACTGCAATAGTGGAATCTTTCGAAGACAGTTGTCCTCTTCGTGAAAGGAAATCAGCCAAAGAACAACCCTACATGACCGGGGAGACTCTCAATATTGGGCAAGAGGTTCGCAGATTTTAAAAAAGAGCACGTCGTAAAAAAGCGGAAGGATATTGGGATGTGTGCTACACACAATTATCGAAGCGGCAAAACATGCCCCTGGAAGCTTTTCTACGAACAGGTCGATAGCGTTGATGACATCGCTAAGATGAAAATGTGTGTCTCAAAAACCATGTCCAAACTTAAACGACATGGAAGTGAGCACAGAGACAACGGGTCCTTAGAGACTGGATAATATGGCTATGGAACAGAGGGATAAATTATGGGTCCAATGACATAAATATAAGGGAGAAAGTAGCACAAGACACGCCACAGAGTGGGATTTTATCGCCACTCTTTTGGGTGACCACCATAAATAACCTATTACGGATGCTGACTGAGAAGGTATATAACTCGTCTGCTACGCATATGTTCTATGAAACCGCTGGGAGGAAGGAATCCGAATCCACTATGCAGAAGGGTCTCAATGTTAACCCAGAGAAGACTGAAACAGTCTGTTCACGAGGAAGAGGAAGGTGGGCCACTTTGATACACCATGCTTCCTCAAAATAACGTTTTCGATATCTGACAAAGACAAATACTTGCGAAGTACCCCACAATTATTACTTGGCATCCAACTTCCCCTTAAACACTAGTGAAAGGTTTTACTAAATCCATAAGAGCTGCGTTCATTTCAATGGAAGTTGTGGCTATGCTGTTTTTTTTTAATTCATAAGCTTCCGTTTCCGTATTTGTGTTTACAATCATAGCTCTTACAAAATCTCTATGGCTGCATTTGTTATTGCGTTTGATTTTAATTCATTTTCAAAACGAACTTTCCTTTGCAATGAATCAAATTAGCGTAATCCACCAACTCTTCTCTCTCTCTCTACTCTGATGAATTGCAAACTAAGTTCTTTAAAATATTGGCAAAGCAGTGAACATGGAAAATTCGAATGAAATATCCACATTATAAAAATGCATTTTCTGGATGCCACGATCAATTCTACACCACATCCTGAACCATCATCCACCACAATCACGAGGCAATTGGAGTAATGGTCCTATAATTGAGTAGAGGATAAGTAATTAAATTGTTACCACGCACACCCAACTGTGTGATTGCAGCTGGGTGCAAATGGAAGGCAAGGAAGGACGGAAGAAAGATTAAAGTTGCCACAAAGCATTGCATTCAATGGTGAGAATTAAGCCAAAAAAAAAAAAAAAAAAAAAAAACGAAGAAGCGAATGGCTTGAGTGCCATGGCGTCTAAAAGAAGATTTGTGGTTTTCCTTGTTGAAAGCTGCCTTTGGAAGTTGGCAACCATAGGGATTAAAGAGATTAATTTTTTTATTCGAACTGATAAGGCAAGATCTGAAAATTTTAGGGTGAATATTTAGTAATAAAAACAAGTAAAAGTGTGCTAAGTTCGGCCGAGCCGAGTCTTTGGAACTCAACACCATGGATTCTGCTAAAAGATGGGAGCCATATCTGGTTATAGACTGATTTGAAATGGACCGTACTTGGCACAGTTGTTGAAAGTAATAACAGCGCACTATGTGCAAAATTTCAGCAAAATCTGACAAAAAATTGCGTTTTCCAGGGTCTCAAGAAGTCAAATCGGGAAATCGGTATATATGGGAGCTATATCATGTTCTCGACCGATTTAGACCGTACCTGGCACAGTTTTTGGATGTCATGACAGAAGACTATGTGCAAAATTTCAGCAAAATCGGATGAAAATTGAGGCTTTCAGGGGCTCAAGAAGTGAAATTGGGGGATCGGTTTATATGGGAGCTATAACATGTTCTCGACCGATTTGGACCGTACTTGCCACAGTTGTTGGAAATCCGGACGGAACACTACTTGCAAAAATTTAGCTAAATCTGATGAAAATTTAGGCTTCCACGGGCTCAAGAGTTGAAATCGAGAGATCGGTTTATATGGGAGCTATATCATGTTCTCGACCAATTTGGATCGTACTTAGCACAGTTGTTGATAGTCATAATAGAACACTATGTGCAAATTTTCAGCCAAATTGGACAAAAATAGCGTTTTCCACGGGCTGAAGAGTTGAAATCTAGAGATCGATTTATATGGGAGCTATATGATGTTCTCGACCGATTTAGACCGTACCTGGCACAGTTTTTGGATGTCATGATAGAAGACTATGTGCAAAATTTCAGCCAAATCGGATGAAAATTGAGGCTACCAGGGGCTCAAGAAGTGAAATTGGAAGATCGGTTTATATGGGAGCTAAATCAGGTTCTCGACCAATTTGGGCCGTACTTAGCGCAGTTGTTGGAAATCCTAACGGAACACTCAAGAAATCAAATCGGGAGATCGGTTTATATTGGAGTTATATCATGTTCTCGACCAATTTGGACCGTACTTGGCATACTCATTGGAAATCATAACGGAAAACTATGTTGAAAAATTCTGCCAAATTTGTTGAAAATTGCGTTTTCCACGGGCTCAAGAGTTGACATCGAGAGATCGGTTTATATGGGAGCTATATGATGTTCTCGACCGATTTAGACCGTACCTGGCACAGTTATTGGATGTCATGACAGAACACCATGTGCAAAATTTCAGCCAAATCGGATGAAAATTGAGGCTTCCAGGAGCTCAAGAAGTGAAATTGAGAGATCGGTTTATATGGGAGCTATATTAGGTTCTCGACCGATTTGGACCGTACTTGGCACAGTTGTTGGAAATCCTAACGGAACACTACTTGCAAAAATTCAGCCGAATCGGATGAAAATTGAGGCTTCCAGGGGCTCAAGAAGTGAAATTGGGGGATCGGTTTATATGGGAGCTATATCATGTTCCAGACCGATTTAGACCGCACCTGGCACAGTTGTTGGAAATCTCAACGGAACACGGCTTGCAAAATTTCAGCCAAATCGGGCAAAAATTAAAGCCTTCAGGGGCTCAAGAAATAAAATCGGGAGATCGGTTTATATGGGAGCTATATTATGTTCTCGACAGATTTAGACCGTACCTGGCACAGTTATTGGATGTCATGACAGAACACCATGTGCAAAATTTCAGCCAAATCGAATGAAAATTGAGGCTTCCAGGGTCTCAAGAAGTCAAATCGGGAAATCGATATATATGGGAGCTATATCATGGTTTCGACCGATTTAGACCGTACCTGGCACAGTTATTGGATGTCACGACAGAAGACTATGTGCAAAATTTCAGCCAAATCGGATGAAAATTGAGGCTTCCAGGGGCTCAAGAAGTGAAATTGGAAGATCGGTTTATATGGGAGCTATATCAGGTTCTCGACCAATTTGGGCCGTACTTAGCGCAGTTGTTGGAAATCCTAACGGAACACTCAAGAAGTCAAATCGGGAGATCGGTTTATATGGGAGTTATATCATGTTCTCGACCAATTTGGACCGTACTTGGCATACTCATTGGAAATCATAACGGAAAACTATGTTGAAAAATTCAGCCAAATTTGTTGAAAATTGCCAATTCCAGGGGCTCAAGAAGTCAAATCGAGAGATCGGTTTATAGGGAAGTTATATCAGGTTCTCAACCGATTTGGACGATGCTTGGCACACTTATTAGAAGTCATAACGGAAAACTATGTACAAAATTTCAGCCAAATCGGTTGAAATTTGCGGCTTCTAGGAGCTCATGAAGTCAAATCGGGAGATCGGTTTATATGGGAGCTATATCCAAATCTGCGTATTGCAAGGGTCTCGCTGTGTGAATTGCGTTGTTGTGAGTCATTCGACAGGCTTGAAGGAATGTCCACATTGGATGGCGATTGTGGCTAAGCAGAGGCCAGAGCTAAGGTGGGGACTAGGTCCGGCATAATTGCTAGTATTTCGTATGCGGCTTCTATTGGATCATGTCGATAGTCCCCTCGGGAACGGTGAGAATGGCTTCGAATTTATGGATTGATATGCTTCTTGATTGCCAGCGTGTATTTGGTGCAAAATCTTATCGAGGTTTTTGCCAAGAGTTTTAATCCGGACCATGGTAGAATAGTTGGTGAAATAGGTGAGGCCGGTGCTCTTACGGCCCTTCTACCTTCTTTATGCGATATTTAGATATTTTTCCATTTTCTTTCCAAATTTTAACTGGTTCGTGTCACGGATTAGCTGGCACTCCCTGTAAGCTTTTGTGAGAGAGCAAAAATCTGATGTGCTGCTTTTGGGAGAACACAAGCTCTCGGGCTCTCACAAACTTGAGTTGGAAGGCTACTGGACTTCTCAAAGTAGGATTGGACGCAGTGATGGTTATAGGGCATTCCTTATAAGGAAAACATTCTGCTGCGAGAGTATTATTGTCGACACTGGTTATATGGAATCATGCGAGATTAGAATTTGGCTTAGAGATAATTCTAGTATTTCAGTATTTCTTGTATTTATCTGAGACCAGGCGCCGACATGATTGTGGATGACCTGAATTCCTTATTCTCCATGTGCAAAGGTGGTGAGGTGGTCATTGGTGCGAATCTGACCGCAAAACATCCATCCATGGGGGGGTGTGGAGTCATACACGAGAGGTAGAATGCTTGCGGATCTGCTTTTGGGAACGCCAAACTTTATGGCAAGTCCTGCTGATGAGCCAAAGCGGCCTAATGGCATTCTGGCTCATTTATTGACCTCCTGTTGTTGACTCCAGTTCTTCTTTTGCTGGATAGCAATCGATTTGGCACGATCGATTACGACTCGGATCATAGGGCCATTCTTATCAGCGTTTCTTGTGGTGAAGTTAGGGTTAGGGAATCCTGCACATTCCTGGACGGAAGAGCATTTCTCACATTCCTAGGCGGATGCACACAAAAATAGGTCGTAGCATGGAGCATGGTTTGGGCACTTGTCTGCTTCCTGTTGACCAGAATGAATCGGTGGAACAGATTGATGAGTGCATTGAGAGGATGAGTGAGATTTTTAGAAAGGCGATTGACGCTACTGTGACTAATATTCCCGAAGGGGCACGCCTGTCTAACCATCGCATATACATGGGTTTATACGGTAGCGTAGGAGACTCTGCGGGAAGATGCACAAGTAGGCTGATACGGAGACACGTGCGGTGCCTAAGGCCAATATTTGAAAACTGTATAGGATAATATCAGGCGTTGTACACTGTTCTAAACAAAAGAGCCATACATATGACCATAAAAAGAAGGCAGCAGAATTGGCAAGAACGGGAACCTGTTGGAGACCTAAGGACACCTTCTGAAGGATATGTGGTGGACGATGCCGGTAAGGCTGAGGCGTTGGCTTTGTACATGCAGGACCAGCCGAAAGATACTTTTACTGGCGATTTGGTCAGGGAGTTTCCTGATGTTGCTGAGGAGTGTAATGGAGACAGAGTTCCCCTCTTGGACTTCGGTACTGCTAACACCACAGATGCTGTAGAGACAAAGAGGGAAGTCTGGTAACTGATACAGATAGTGTGCTAAGGATATGGAAATAACATTTCACTAAGCAGCTGGTGTCTGACGATGCGTCGAAGTGGATTCCGCAAATTGTTGCGCTTTGTTTGTTTGTTAGTTTGTTTGCCAGTTCCGTACAGACCCAAAATCGGCTGAACCGATTTTCATGAAATTTTCACAGATGGTAGAGTTTTGAGCCCCCGGTGAAAATAGGGTACTAAATTTTTTGATATACGAAGGCGATCCTCCTCCTTCTTACCCCAATATTCACAATCTTCGGATCACGGAGATGGGTGCACCGATTTAAGTTTAATTTTGTATGCCATAAACCCCATAAACACGAAATTGGTCTAAAATTTTGGGGTCAAATAACCTGGGGGGACGCCCCATCCTAAAACCCACCCGCCACATGTTTGGCGATTGGGACAATATGGGTATCAAACGAAAGGTACTTAAGAGTAGAGTGCGAAGTTGGCATAAAAATGGCACTCTAAGTGGCGGGGGAGTTCCCACCCTCAAAAAACCCACCAAGGGGATTCTCTCACCGCTTGGGCAATATGGGTATCAAATGAGAAGTATTTAAAAGTAGAATACAAATCTGACATAAAATCTGGTGAGGTGCCCACGCCTCCCCACCCCCCCAAAACCCCCCAGCAGTCTGTCTGTTTGTATGTTTGTTCCGAATAGACTCGAAAACGGATGAACCGATTTTCTTGAAATTTTCACAGATTGTGTAGGTTGGTCTGGAAGGACATTTTTTATATCGGAAAGATATAAAAAACCCCAAAACCATCACCGAAAAATAAAAGTAGACCGATCGAGAGAATATTTGACTCAAATGAAACATATTCCACAGTAGGGTACAAACTTGATATTAAAAATTGGGACCAGGTACCTAGGGGGCCGCCCCGACCACAAAACCCCTTCAAATAGGCATATTAGACGATAATGACAATATGGGACCCAAACGAAAGGTATTGAAGAATAGGGTACAAACTTGATATTAAAAATTGGGTCCAGGTACCTAGGGGCAACCCCGACCCAAAAACCCCTCAAAGAGACATATTGGACGATAATGACAATATGGGACCCAAACGAAAGGTATTGAAGAGTAGGGTACAAACTTGATATTAAAAATTGGTCCCAGGTACCTAGGGGCAACCCCGACCCAAAAACCCCTTAAAGAGACATATTGGACGATAATGACAATATGGACCTCAAATGAAAAGTAATAGGGAGAAGATTATGCATATGATCTGGAAGGAGCAATAGGCTACATAATTTGTTGTTATCGGAGGGGTGGCGGACCCTCCCCCTTACTGAGAAGCATCACACAAAAATAAAAGTAGACCGATGGAGATAATATGGAACCTACATGAAAGTTATTCGAGAGTAGAGTGTGAATTTGATATTACCAATTTGGCCATAGGCATTTTTGACAATCTTGACAATTTGGGACTCCAAACGTCGGTCCATATGGGAATATTTGCCAATTATGGCTGTATGGGGTACAAATAAGGGGTATGGTATTTGAGGGTAGATAAACCAATTACTCTGGGGAGATACATATGGTATTATAAAGAAAATCAATTTTTCGCGTGGTGTTAATGAAGGCGCAGCGGAGCGGGCCGGGTTCAGCTAGTCTTATATATTAAAATCAATTTGTGTTTGTATGTCAGTTTGTTTGTTTGTTTTTTGTGTGTTCCTTATAGACTCAGAAACGGCTGAACCGATTTTCTTGAAATTTTTACAGATCGTGCATAATGATCCCGTGGTGAAAATAGGGTACTACTTTTTTTGATATCTGAAGGGGGGGCGGACCCTCCCCCTTACCCTAATTTCAGAAATGCCAGATCTCGGAGATGGGTGGTGCGATTTAAGCGAAATTTTGTGTACTCTTATATAGTAACCTAAAAACAAAAATTTGGTATCCAAATTTCGGATGGGGTACCTAGGGGGCTGCCCCACCCTAAAACCTATCAAATATATATTTAGACCAATCACTACAATATGGGACTCAAATGAAAGGTATTTAGGATAAGAAAACGTATCCGATATACAATTGTCGGACCAAGTGCCAGGGGGACCACCCCAAGCCCCAAAACACCCCTAAACCGGACATATTTACCGACCATGGCAATATGGGACTCAAATGAAAGGTATTTGCGAGTAGAATACGAATCTGATATCCAAATGTGGGGCCACGTTTCTGGGGGTTCACCCCTTTCCCAAAACACCCCCCAAATAGGACTTAATCACTGAACAGTCTCCAGTGCCCTTCTACACCAGCCAAATTAAACAAAACCATTGGGTTTTTACATTTGATCCCATTGTGGTGCATTGATTTTGCCTATTAATTTTTTGGTTTTGCAGTTTCAATGGATTTTCACCAAAAAGCTGAGAACTTGAAATACTTTTCAAGTGAATGCTTCTCTTTACTTGGCTGGCCTTGCACTGCTGCTATACAAAAGCTTGGTGTTGCATTGAAAAGTTCATTGATTGGAGAATTCCACTTAAGAAGCCGTAGAGAGTGAATGTGAGAGGGTAGTGGTTGGGTGAGAAAAAGAATTGCGTGCAACTTAAAGGACAAAGTTTGCAACTAAACGTGTTCAATGATTACATTTTTGGAATCTTGGAAAATTCAATAGTTTTCACACTCACTCTTTTTTCCTCCAAAAGGAGGAGCAAGCAACAATGCGAAATAAGCCAAAAGATTCCGTACATTTGCCAGCGTTCATTTGTGGTGGCTGCTATTCCAAGCTATTCACTTTGACACAGAAAACATTTTGCACGTAATTTTCACTAAGAAAGAGAGCAAATGTTTGGCCATAACTCTGGTCGTACGTGTTTCGGTGGCACTCATCACGATAGATAAAATAAATCGATTTTTTGCACTTCCCTTGTTTTTGGTTGGACTTTTTGTTTTGTAAGAAATGTGTCAGAAAAAAGCAAGAAAGTGGTATTTAAAGAGAAATAAATAGACGGAGGAGTTGAAAGGGGTTCAAAGACAGAATCAGTTGGAAATTATTTCATTAAAACTGCACCAATTGTTGCGATGGTTCTATTCCTCTTAAAATCCGCGTACTAAAAAACAATTTTATGAATTCAAGAAGAAAAATCTAGAAATCGGTCTTTACATGGGAGCCGCAACAAGATGTTGTCCGATGAAGTTTATTGTCTAACATAATCGGCCTATAAGCAATAATCGTTTATGAAGACTGTAGCACGAGAGAAAGACAGATATAGCTAAATCATCAAAGAATGAAGTCCTTGAAGAAAATTGAAATACTATTTAGCCAAGACAAGAACCTGTTTGTCCAGGTGACAGGTCATAACACCCAGGGCACATAACGCCCAAAAACTTGCAAATTGCAAATTTTGCCCATGAACAGGGGCAAACTTCTCACATATCAATGAGTGCAGCCCGATTCAAGTTTAAGCTCATTTATAGCCGAGTCGGAACGGCGTGCCGCAGTGCGACAATTCTTTGGAGAGAAATTTTACATGGCATAGTACCTCACAAATGTTGCAAGCATTAGGAGGGGAAAACCACCACCGAAATTTTTTTCTGATGGTTTTGCCAGGATTTGAACCCAGGAGTTCAGCGTCATAGGCGGACATGGTAACCTCTGTGCTACGATGGCCTCCCAAAAAATTATTTGGGCGTACTGACCTACCTTTAGATGGTAGAGATAAGGACAGCGGGATGACGGCAGTACTAAGCGAGGTTTGAGGATATGCAACGGCAGAGCAATCGGGCGTTAGTGCCGGATTCTAGTAGGGATATAAGCAATGTTTCATGCACTTCTACGGAAGTTGTAAGGAGAATCAGATTTCCTGAAAAGCATGCAAATGCAAATTTTCCCATGGACATTCTATTAAGGAACACGGGCAAAATTCTCACATATCAATGAGTGCTGTCTGATTCAGGATAAAGATCAATGATAGGGGCCCTCTCTTTGGGGAGAAGTTTTTACGTGGCTTCTATGCATGGCATAGCACCTCACAAGTGTTGCCACTTGAAAGATTCTAGGAACCTGCCAAGGATAATCGAGAGACCGATTTACATGGGAGCTATATCAGATTATGGACCGATTCAAACCGTACAGAGCACATTTGTTGGAAGTCAACACCACATGCAAAATTTCAGCCAGATCAGACAAAAATTACGGCTTGTAAGAACAGAAGAAGACAAATCGGGAGATCGGTTTATATCGGAGCTATATCAGGTTATAGACCGATTCGCACCGTACTTCACACTGTTGTTGGAATACTTAACATAACATGGCATGCAAAATTTCAGCCAAATCAGACAAAAATTGCAGCTCATAAGGGCTCAAGAAATCAAATCGGGAGATCGGTTTATATGGGAGCTACGTCGGGTTATGGGCCGATTCAGATCGTACTTAGCACAGTTATTGGAAGTCATATCGAAATACCACATGCTCAATTTCAGCCAAATCGGAAAAAAATTGCGACTTGTAGGGGCTCAAGGAGTCAAATCGGGAGATCGGTCTATGTGGTAAGTCATGATGGAACACTACGTGCAAAATTTCAGCCAAATGCAACAAAAATTGCGGCTTGTAATGGTTCAAGAAGTCAAATCGGGAGATCGGTTTATATGGGAGCTACATCAGATTATGGACCGATTCAGACCGTACTGAGCACATTTGTTGTAAGTCATAACAGAACACCACATGCAAAATTTATGTCAAATCGGACAAAAATTGCGTCTTGTATGGACTCAAGAAATCAAATCGCGAGATCGGTCTATATGTGACCTATATTAGGTTTAAAACCGATTAGAACCCTACCTAGCACAGTTGTTGGAAGTCATAACGGAACACTTTGTGCAAAATTTCAGCCAAATCGGACAAAAATTGGGGCTTGTAAATGTTCAAGAAGTCAAATTGGGGAATCGGTTTATGTGGGAGCCATATCACGTAATAGACGGATTTGAGACGTGTTAGGCACATTTGTTGAAAGTTATAACAGAACACCACATGCAAAATTTCAGCCTCCCCCTTACCCAAATTTTTAAAAATGCCAAATCTCGTCTCCGAATTTGAAACACGAAATTTCAGAAAAACACGAAATTGGTATAAAATTTTAGGGTCATATAACCTGGGGGGACGCCCTATCCCGCAACCCACCCGAACGGACACGTTTATCGATTGGGACAATATGGGTATCAAACTAAAGGTATTTAAGAGAAGAGTACGAACTTGGTATATAAATTCCCCCAAAGTGTTTTTGGGGGTACCTCCACCCCCAACAGGACTCTTTCACTGCTTTGTGCAATATGGGTATCAAATGAAAGGTATTTAAAAGTAGAGTACAAATCTCACATTAAAATGTATTCCTTGGTGTCTAGAGGGCCTCCCTATCCCCCAAACCCCTTGCAGGGCATATTTACCAATTAAGGACAACGTGGATATCAAATGAAAGGTATTTAAAAGTAGAGGAAGAATCTGATAGAAAAATTGTCATCCAAAACCCACCAGCAGGGTTAATTATCAATTGAGAGAACATGGATATCAAATGAAAGGTGCTTGGAAGTACACATCCTTCCCAACCCCAAAACCACTTAAACGGTCATGAATGTCCAACGTCACAAAATGGGTATCAAATGAAAAGTCTTTGCGAGTTGACTACGAATCTGGTAAACAGCCTGGGATCGACCAAACCACTAAATATCCTCCAATAAGATGTGTAGTTCGGACGGATTAATATGTGAAGTAAAAGAAAGGTCTATTACAGAAGAGTTCGAATCTAATGTTGATATAATGATTCAAGAATCTGGGTCAAGTCCAGCCATCCTGTCGTTCAGCAGGACATGCATATCGCGACAATAAAGAACTCAAATCATTTGTCTTTTGGGTCTTAGCGTCGGGGGGAGCGACCCTCTCTACCAATAAAAATATCATTAAACTGTCATATAGGACGACCGAGAATATATTGTACTCAAATGAATTAAAAAAAGTAAGAGCGTGTTAAGTTTGGCCGGGCCGAATCTTATATACCCTCCACCATGGTCGCATCTGTCGAGTTCTTTGCGCACTGTCTGTTTTTAGGCAAACTAAGTATAATGAATAAGGACGGAGGAGCAGCTATATCAAGTTATAGTCCGATTCGGGGCTCAAGAAGCGAAATCGGGAGATCGGTTTATATGGGAGCTGTATCAAGCTATAGATCGATTCTGACCATATTGCACACGTATATTGAAGGCCATGGGAGGAGTCGTTGTACAAAATGTGTGCCAAATCGGATGAGAATTGCGCCCTCTAGAGGCTCAAGAAGTCAAGACCCAAGATCGGTTTATATGGCAGCAATATCAGGTTATAGACCGATTAGGAACATACTTCGCACAGATGTTGGGAGAGATATCAAAACACTATGTTCAGTTAAATCGGACGAGAATTGCGCCCTCTAGAGGCTCACGAAGTCAAGACCCAAGATCGGATTATATGGCAGCTATATCAGATTATGCACCGATTAGGACCATACTACTCACAGTTGTTGGAAGTGATATCAAAACACTGTGCAAAATTTCAGTCAAATCGGACGAGAATTGTGCCCCCTAGAGGCTCATGAAGTCAAGACCCAAGATCGGTTTATATAGCAGCGATATTAGGTTATAGACCGATTTTAACCATACTTAGCACAGTTGTTAGAAGTGATATCGAAACAATAAGTGCGAAATTTCAGTCAAATCGGACGAGCATTGCGCCCTCTAGAGGCTCAAGAAGTCAAGACCCAAGATCGGTTTATATGGCAGCTATATCAAAACATGGACCGGTTTGGCCCATTTACAATCCCAACCGAAGTAGGGTTTGTGCAAAATTTCAAGCGGCTAGCTCTACTCCTTCAAAAGTTAGCGTGCTTTCGACAGACAGACGGACGGACGGACAGACGCATATTTCGAGGTGTTACAAAGAGAATGACGAAATTAGTGTATCCCCATCCTATGGTGGAGGGTATAATTACATATGTTGGCCAATCAGGATAGAATAGGACATCAATAAAAGGTCTTTGGTAGTAGAGCATACTTTTAACCTTCAACTTGAGATGGACCTGCGGATCTTTAAAAATGTGGTATTCCAAGTGGTAGCTATGAAATATGATTTTTAGATAAACATTTCAGAGAATTCTAACTTAAATAAAAATAAAATTTCAATTTATGTCAAAACTTAATTTTTTGTATCTTTTCAATGCATGCGTGTGCCCTGAGAATCTTTGCTTGTTTTGGTCAAGATACTTATGAGCCATATCCCATATCCAGGTTCAGAGAGTAATCTTATTTGGCATTTCTTGTCGTTTTCCTATCTTCAGTAATGGTTGGATAGTATGCAAATTTCAATCACATGGAATTTCTTTAGTCATAGAAATCTGCATCCATTAGTTTTTATGTCCATTGGTCTGTCTACTGGCCAACCAGAACTAATAAAGTGCGGTTCTATGTTATCCACACTTTATAGTGCTTCCCGAAGCGATGGCACAGAAGGAGAAGGTGAAGTCATACAAATCATGTTCCTCGTCAATTAATCTTAATTAATAACTATACAACACTAACTTGCAACAGCATCAACACAGCAACAGCAACATCGACATCAACAAGAGCAACACACAATTCCACTCAAGCATAGTGGCAACAAACTTAGTCTTCATCATCATCATCATCATCGTCGATATATAAATTTGTTGTTGATTGCATAAATAACGCAAAAGAAATTCGCATGAGCTGTTCTTATTGGGGCATCATGGTCGTAGCATTTCGTTGTGTGCGTGTGAGAACATTTAGCAGCAGCTCTTATCGAAAGTATGCGGAAATGAAAAATGAGAAATGTTTTATTGAAAAAGAAATTTTCTAATAAATACCCGGCAGTAGTGAGCGAAAAACTCAATGAAATGTTGTTTCAATAAACAGCTATGGCGAAATAATAGCAACAAAAACATGTAAAAAGGCATCAGGTATGTATGTAAACCACCTTTCATTCCGAATCTCGACCGATCTGGACCAAATTTACGAAGGAAGTCGAAGGGGCTTGAAAAAACTCACTGTCCCAAATTTGATCAAAATCGGATACTAAATGTGGCTCTCTCGGGCTTAAGATCCTAAATCGGAGGATCGGTCTATATGGCAGCTATATCCAAATCTGGACCGATCTGGGCCAAATTGACGAATAATATCGAAGGGCCCAACACAACTCACTGTCCAAAGTTTCAGCAAAATCGGATAATAAATGTGGCTTTTATGGGCCTAAGACCCTAAATCGGAGGATCGGTCTATATGGCAGCTATATCCAAATCTGGACCGGTCTGGGCCAAATTGAAGAAGAAAGTCGAAGGGCCCAACACAACTCACTGTCCCAAGTTTCAGCAAAATCGGATAATAAATGTGGCTTTTATGGGCCTAAGACCCTAAATCGGCGGATCGGTCTATATAGCAGCTATATCCAAATCTGGACCGATCTGGGCCAAATTGACGAATAATATCGAAGGACCTAACACAACTCACTGTCCCAAATTTCAGCAATATCGGATAATAAATGTGACTTTTATGGGCCTAAGACCCTAAATCGGCGGATCGGTCTTTATGGGGGCTATATCAAGATATAGTCCGATTTAGCCCATCTTCGAACTTAACCTGGTTATGGACAAAAAAAGAATCTGTGCAAAGTTTCAGCTCAATATCTCTTTTTTTGAAGACTGTAGCGTGATTTCAACAGACAGGCGGACAGGCTGACAGACGGACGGACATGTCTAGATCGTCTTAGATTCTTACGCTGATCAAGAATATATATACTTTATAGGGTCGGAAATGGATATTTCGATGTGTTACAAACGGAATGGCAAAATGAATATACCACCATCCTTCGGCGGTGGGTATAAAAAAATTTGCATGCTCTGCTCCGATACCACTACCGCAGCTTTTGGGTCTTTGAAATTCATTCTAAGCCTACTCCCGGGCTGTAGATCTGGCCAGACGCAGACCATCAACCCCCTAATGGATAACACTATCGCAGCTATCCTTGAGTGAGTTGAATTTTTTCGAAAATAGCTACGTATTATAAGCTGAAAAAGGCTCAGAGCAAATCCTGGGTGGAATTCTGCAGCTCCGTGGAGTATACATCTGAGGCCTCTAGACTAAGGAAGATTCCGCCCTCGAGACCTATTACGGTGGGATATATTCAGAAGTCAGAGAATATATGGACAATGTCTAGTGAGGAAACACTAGAACTACTCGTTGATACACATTTCCCGGAGAAATTCTCCGACGGACAACGTGGCTCCAAAAGAGGTTGCACTGGTATGCATTCCTCAGAGGTTATTAGAAAAATTGTGTATGTGCCGAAAAATCATTGGGCGATAAGAAGTTTCGACTCCTTTAAGTCGCTAGACCCTGATAATGTATCACCGGTTGAATTACAAGCTGTATCGGATAGACTGGTTCCCTGGCCTAGGGAGGTATACTCTGCTTGTATCAGAATGCCATATATACTTCTGGGATGGAGGGACACGAAGATCATTTTCATTCCGTAAGAAGGAAATCCCTACCAAACGAAGGCGAAATACTTTCGTCCTATTAGTCTGGCATCCTTTATGCTGAAGACTCTTGAGAGGTTGATAGAAACATATCTTAGGGAAAAGATTTTTGGATGTCGCCTATCGCGGCAGCAGCATGCATATGAAAAGGGCAAATCCACTGAAACAGCCCTTCACGAACTAGTCGGCTACATAGGGGTTCTCTCGCTGTCAAGGAATATGTGGCAAAGATACCATTTCTTGATATTGAATGTGCTTTCAATAATGTAAAACCGACGTCAGTCATGTCCAAATCCTTCATGATTGGCAAGTGAGGTTAGGGGAAAGTTTCCCAGCACTCTAAGAGATTTACTTCAGGACGCTCTACGTGCAACAGCAAAGTGGGCTACCGAAAGAGGTCTAGGTATAAATCCGTGCAAGACAGAGGTAGTTTTTTTTCAGCAGGAGATACAAGTTACCTACAGTGGCGTCTGTCTCCTTGGGAGGAGAGAATGCTTCATTTACAGAAGGCGCAAAATACCTGGGTGTTTTGCTGGACAGGAAATTGAACTACAAATCCAACATTTTGAAAAGGGCAAGAAAGGCAGCTCATGCCCTATACACCTGCAAGAGAGCCATTGGCAAAAGTTGGGGGTTTAGACCGCGTGTCATGCATTGGGTATATTCTACAGTTGCCAAAAATGCTATGTGGTGTTGTGGTCTGGTGGACGGCGCTTCAAAAGTCCACCTACTGCTCAATACTTTACCAGATCCAAAGGATGGATTCTTCGTGCATCACAGCCGAACTGAGGACGACACCATCTGATGCACTGAAGTTAATGCTTCATCTTATGCCTGTGGACATTGTGGCCAACCAAATTGCAGCGACCACTGTCGTAAGGTTAAGGGGGCTATCTCATTGGTCATGTGGTGTCTACGGACACTGTGTTATCCTTGATTCAATATCCAATGTTCCAGGCAATGTGGAGTACTGTACCACTATTTCTGATGGAACCGATTGGAACTATGATATCCCTGGTAACAGAAGTTACATAGATATTCTATATGGATGCTTCCAAACTAGACGACCAGGTGGTCTTTGGGGTGCACTCTAAAGATCAAGAATTGGTCATAAAGAAAATGTTACCCGACCACTGCAGTGTGTACCAGGCGGAGATCATAGCAATTAAGGAAGTAGTGGAATGGCTAAGATGTTATGTCGTAACGACGAAGGGCATAAATACCTACTCAGACAGCCAGGCAACCATTAAAACCCTGGAGAACATATTTGTGAATTGAAAAACCTCCCTCGACTGTTGCAGATCTCTCAAAGAGATGGCTGAACAGTTCAAAATTCACCTGTTCTGGGTGCCGGGTCACTGAGATATCCCAGGGAATTGTAAAGCGGACAAGCTTGCGAGACTAGGAACTACTCTACACATTCTAGGGATACTGGAATCTATGGGTATGCCCCTAGCGCTATGTAAGCTGAGTTTTGAGGACCTGGCCCGAAGAACAACGAATGATAGATGGTCACAAAGAGGTGGCTATGAGCATTTTAAAACTATGTGGCCCCATCTAGACTTAAAGAGGTCTACCGCTTTGCTGTCATTGGCTAGAATAGAAGTCTCAGTCATTGTGTTCGTCATGACAGGTCACTGTCTAATCGGAAAACATGCCGACAGACTGAAGACTTTTGCAGAAACTGTGAGAACATCGAAGAAGAAGAGACTATAGAACACCTTTTCTGTGTCTGTCCCACACAAGCAGTCAGAAGGACAGAAACTCTGAGGACATCGAAGAAGAAGAGACTATAGAACACCTTTTCTGTGTGTGTCACACACAAGCAGTCAAAATGAGGAGTTTCACTTAGGTTCTCATTTCCTTGAGAACCTGTCTGATTTACTGGATGTGAACATTCGCAAGTTATTGGGCTTTTTAAAGCGATCTGGATGGTTCAACGTTAGGAACTAGAAGGCATCTGCCTTCTTCTATTCCTGTGGTATTACAATGTACGAAAACGTCTAAGTGAGTCTGAGTGGCAGACTGCCACTTAAACCTTACCTAAACTACCTAATACGAGTACCAGAATATTCTTGAGTAACGAAATAAAACAAATAAAAAGGCATTAAGTTCGGCCTGGCCGAACATTGTATACCCACCACCTCGGGTATATATGTAAACCACCTTTTGTCATAAGCCGGTGAAAAATGCAAAATTTTTGCCCCCATAGCAGATTTATCGAAATATGGTCCGATTTGGACCAAATTCGACACGGATATTGGGTGGTCTAATAAGTATAGGTCACTCTTCAATTTTGTAGAACAAAATATTGGTCTTTTTGGTAGCCATATTCAAATATAGACCAAACTGAACCATATACGACACGGATGTCGAAAAGCCTTTAAATCGAAAGATCGGTCTATATGGCAGCTATATCGAAATCTGGACCGATCTGGGCCAATTTGAAAATGAATGTCGAAGTTCCTAACACACTGTCCCAAATTTCGGCGACATTGGACAATAAAAGCGCCTTTTATGGGGCCAAAACTTTAAATCGAGAGATCGGTCTATATGGAAGTTATATCCAAATCTGAACCGATCTCGGTCAATTGAAGAAGGATATCGAAGGGTGCAACACAACTCACTGTCCCAAATTTCGGCGACATCGGACAGTAAATGCGCCTTATATGGACCCAAGATCTTAAATCGAGAGATCGGTCTATATGGCAGCTATATCCAAATCTAGATTGATCTGTGCCATATTCTGGGAAGATGTCGAGGGGCCTAACTTAACTCACTGTTTTAAATTTCGGCGACATCGGACAATATATGCGCCTTTTATGGGCCCAAAACCTTAAATCGAAATATCGGTCTATAAGGCAGCTATATCGAAATCTGTACCGATCTGGGCTAAATTGAAGAAGGATGTCGAAGGGCCTAACATAACTCACGGTCCCAAATTTCGGCCAATAATGGCGCCTTTTATGGGTCTAAAAACTTAAATCGCGAAATCGGTCTATATGGCAGCTGTATCCAAATCTGGACCGATCTGGGCCAATTTGAAGAAGAATGTCAAGGGGTTTAACGCAACTCACTGTCTTAAATTTTGGCAAAATCGGGCTATAAATGCGCCTATTATGGCCCAAGACCTTAAATCGAGAGATCGGTCTATATGGCAGCTTTATCTAAATCAGGACCGATCTGGGCCAAATTGAAGAGGGCTATCGAAAAGCCTAACCCAAATCACTGTAGCCAATTTCAGCGAAGTCGGATAATAAATGTGGCTTTTATGGGCCTAGGACCCTAAATCGGCGGATCGGTCTACATGGGGGCTATATCAAGATATATCCCCATATAGCCCATCTTCAAACTTAACCTGCTTATGGACAAAAGAAGAATCTGTGCAATGCTTCAACTCAATATCTCTTTTTTTAAAGACTGTAGCGTGATTTCAACAGACAGACGGACGGACATGGCTAGATCGTCTTAGGTGTTTACGCTGATCAAGAATATATATATATATATAAAGGGTCGGATATGGATATTTCGATGTGTTGCAAACGGAATGACAAAATGAATATACCCCCATCTTTCGGTGGTGGGTATAAAAACATGCGCTCTACTCAACGATTCAATGAAGAGATATCCACATTAATGTGTCACACTATCTTTCTTCAAATGGTGTGCTATATATTTCTCCTGTAAAGTCTCCATAAATCATCACTAAAGGACAAGTGGCCAAGAAACATTACTTTTGATTAAACAAAGACTATAAGAAGAAGATATATATATGTATCTGGCTGTGGAACAATTAAAGTGAAATAAAACTGTCCATACTGAACCTAACTCGTATCTCTTCATGGTTGAATAGATTAAATAAAAGAAGAGCTTCAGCTATGAATGTATGTGGAAGGAATTCATTCAGAAACTTTCATCATGGTGTCAAATAAATCATGCAAGAGAAATGGCTGTCGACCCTGTCTGCTTGTCCGGCCGTTCGTCCACAGTAAAGTCGACAATCTACCAAATGATATAAACCCTAGGACTTTGCTTTGCGGCAAAGCTATTTCGTACAGCAAATATGCATGTTAAGAATGTTCTTTCATGACGCTGAACAAATTTGTTGGTTAAACATTCAATTAAAATGATTATCATGCTCCACTCCCCAAACAAACCCCCCCCCCCCCCCCCCATGTCATATAATGCAGATAAGTGCAATAAGACAAACACTTACGACTTATTATGACCGAGTAATTGAAGTAGATGAAGTTGATGTTGGCGAAGATGTTGCTGCTGATGACGATGACGATGATGATGATGATGATGTTGATGAGTATAAATATGATAAGTGCTTAGATATTTATGTATGTTGGTGGTGTATCTTATTTAGATTACACAACATTTACACTTTCATGATGCTGCAGATAATAATGTAGACGCTGATAGTGATGACGAATAGAATAGAATGGAATGCTTGAGACTATGTACCAATGTATGTGAATAATGATATTTGATTGTTGTGTACTATTCAAACAGACCATTTATTTACAGATCTCTTAGTTGTCTGCGGATATATAACATACGTAAATGGCATATGTATTTGTAAGCATATCTTGAATAACATTGCATGTCGAGTCAGGTATAGTAATTAAATCGAATCTTGTGTATAAAAATCAATTTGTGTTTGTTTGTTTGTATGTTTGTGTGTTCCTTATAGACTCAGAAACGGTTGAACCAATTTTCTTGAAACTTTTCACAGATGGTGCACAATAACCCCGTGGTGAAAATAGGGTATTAAATTTTTTGATATTTGAAGGGGGGGCGGACCCTCCCCCTTACCCAAACTTTCAGAAACGCCAGATCTCGGAGATGGGTGTTGCGATTTAAGCGAAATTTTGTGTGCTCTCATATAGTACCCTAAAAATAAAAATTTGGTATCCAAATTTCCGATGGGGTACCTAGGGGGACCGCCCCACCCTAAAACCTACCAAACATATTTACACCAATCACGACAATATGGGACTCAAATGAAAGGTATTTAGGATAAGAAAACGTATTTGATATCCATTTGCCGAACCAAGTGCTAGGAGGACCACCCAACGCCCAAAACACCCCTAAATCGGACATATTTACCGACCATGGTCATATGGGACTCAAATTAAAGGTATTTGCGAGTAGAATACGAATCTGATATCCAAATGTGGCACCACGTTTCTGGGGGTCCACCCCTTCCAAAAAAAAAAAACCCCCAAACAGAACTTATTTACTGACCATGGGAATATGGGGCTTAAATAAAAGGTATTTGAATGTAGAATTAGAATCTGATATCCGAATGTGGGACCAAGTGTTTGGGGGCCGCCTCTCCCCAAAAACATTCCCCAAAGGGGACAAATTTACGACCATAGCCATATGAGGCTCAAATGAAAGGTCTTTGGGAGTAAAGCACGAATTTGATACCAATATTCGGGAAAAGTGTCTATTGGGCCACGCCACCCTCACAACACCACCCAAATAGGACATATTTCCTGACTATTGCAATATGAGGCTCAAATAAGAGGGTTTTTAGAGTAGAACACGACTTTGATATATATGTTCAAGGCCAACTCACTGAGGGGCCGCCCCATCTCCCAAAACACCCCCCAAGCCGGTCATGTTTGCCGACTATGGAAATATGGGGCTCAAATCAAAGGTATGTGGTAGTAGACCACGTATCTGATATCAACATTGGGGGCCAACTGTCTAGCGCACGTCCCACCACCATAACAACCCTCAAGTAGGACGTATTTGCTGACCAAGACAATTTGGATCTTAAAGAGAGTGGAACTAAAGTATTATAGTTTTTAGGGCTTTTGCTGGCTTTTGCAACAAGGGATTTAAATGAATGGTATTTGAGATTAGAAAACAAATTAGATATCCCCTTTGAAGGCCAATGGCAATATGGGGTTCAAATAAATGATATAAAGGGTGATTTTTTTGAGGTTAGGATTTTCATGCATTAGTATTTGACAGATCACGTGGGATTTCAGACATGGTGTCAAAGAGAAAGATGCTCAGTATGCTTTGACATTTCATCATGAATAGACTTACTAACGAGCAACGCTTGCAAATCATTGAATTTTATTACCAAAATCAGTGTTCGGTTCGAAATGTGTTCATTCACCGTAACGTTGCATCCAACAGCATCTTTGAAAAAATACGGTCCAATGATTCCACCAGCGTACAAACCACACCAAACAGTGCATTTTTCGGGATGCATGGGCAGTTCTTGAACGGCTTCTGGTTGCTCTTCACTCCAAATGCGGCAATTTTGCTTATTTACGTAGCCATTCAACCAGAAATGAGCCTCATCGCTGAACGGTGAATGAACACATTTCGAACCGAACACTGATTTTGGTAATAAAATTCAATGATTTGCAAGCGTTGCTCGTTAGTAAGTCTATTCATGATGAAATGTCAAAGCATACTGAGCATCTTTCTCTTTGACACCATGTCTGAAATCCCACGTGATCTGTCAAATACTAATGCATGAAAATCCTAACCTCAAAAAAATCACCTTATATTTAAGGCATCGCCCCTTAACCAAAACAGCCCCAAAAGGGTGAAAATTTTTCGACCAATATGCTGCTCAAATGAAAGGTTTTGGAGATTAGAAAACGAATTAGATAACCTATTTTAGGGCCATGTGTTTGGGGGACGCCTCATCGCGTAAACTCCCCTAAACCAATGGCAATATGGGGTTTAAATAAATGGTATGTGAAAGAAGAGCACGATGTTGATAATTTCTCAAGTCAAAGTGTCTGGGGGACCACCTCTCCCCCGAAAACACTCCTAAATCAGACATCGTGAGAATATCGGGCTGAAATGAAGTATTTTATAATGGAGTACACCTTACATCCAAACTTAAATTCGTAGACCAATTGAGACCATATGGAATTCAGATAAAGTTACCTGTATTGTTAAACTTTTAGTCAAGCGATATACTATTTTCGTAGCATGGTATTTCACTAAAAGCTCTTTAATTGTCGAAAATAAATATTCCAAGAAAAATTTTGTTCCATACAAAGTAAAAGAAGGCGCAGCGGAGCGGGCCCGGGTCAGCTAGTTAAATATAAGCAAAAGCATTTAAATACTTAGCTGGCCATTTCAAAGAAATTTGTTTTAGTTGGCGAACTTTGAAAGACATCCTCATTTCATTTTTTGAGGACAAAGAAGGCTTAATTATCCGATTCTCATTAAACTTGGAATGACCAGACAAGTCCTGTTTCAATGAGGACTTAGATAAGCCGAAGAGGGTGCAACCTTAGAGTGGAGCAAGCAGGCTAAGAGTGTTGCAGATTAAACTGCATCACTCCGTGGCTAGCACTTTCTAACTCCCCAGTCGATAATGTGTTCATGCAGGACACCTATATTGTTAGAAATGAGGTCTCTGGATTAAGCAAGGGGAACTATATTATCTTAACTCCATATGGAGTTTAAATCGATCGAATCCATCAATCGAAGCAATAGTAATCCGATCCTTACTGATTTCATCGGTTTATCTGCCCTAGAGAAAACGGGCCGCCCCCACACCAAGGGAGTGCGGAGGCTACTGTGGGAGAATGAACGCAGAATGTGCCTAATCTTGGGTTGCGATGCCAATTCGTATCACTCACAATGGGGGAGTACGGATTTCAACCCATGCCAGCGGGTTCGGTGTACCGTATTGCTCTAATGGAACCTTTCATCGGCCGGGGGCTCCAGCATCAGTGAACGTGTTCCTCCTTTTTTATACCCACCACCATAGGATGCGGGTATACTAATCTAATCATTCCGTTTGTAACACCTCGAAATATTCATCTAAGACCCCATAAAATATGTACATTCTTGATCGTCTGGACGCTCTGAGTCGATATAGCCATGTCCGTCCCTCTGTCACGATAGCGGTCGAACGCGTAAAGCTAGCCGCTTGCAAATTATATTTCTCATTGATGGAAATTGCAAATTGGCTATATCGGTTCAGATTTGGATATAGCTCCCATATAAACCGATCTTCCGATTTGACTTCTTGAGCCCTAACAAGCCGCAATTTTTTCCGATTTAGGTGAAATTTTGCATGTAGTGTTCAGTTATGTTCAAATCAATCTATAACCTGATATAGCTCCCATATAAACCGATCCCTCGATTTGACTTCTTGAGACCTTACAAGCCGCAATTTTTGTCCGAAATGGCTGAATGGTGTGGTGTTCCGTTAAAATTTTCAACAACTGTGTTAAGTACTGTCCGAATCGGTCAATAAGCTGATATAGCTCCCATATAAACCGATCTCCCGATTTGACTTCTTGAGCCCTTGCAATCCGTAAATTTTGTCCGATTTTGCTGAAATTTTGTACGTGGTGTTCTGTTACCCCAATATGGTCCGAATCGGTGCGTAACCTGTCATAGTTCCGATGTAAATCGATCTTACCATTTGACTTCTTGAGCCATTTCGAGCCGAAATCTTTGACCGATTTTGCTTACATTTTGCATGTAGTGTTCTGTTATAAATTCCAATAAATGTGCTCAGTACGGTTCATGTCGGTCTACAACCTGATATAGCTCTCGTATAAACCGATCTCCCGATTTGACATCTTGAGCCCTTACAAGTCGCAATTTTTGTTCGATTTGGTTGAAATTTTGCACGTGTTGTTCTGTTAACCCATTATGGTCCGTGTCGGTGTTCAACCTGATATAACTCCCATATAAACCGTTCTCCCGATTTATCTTTTCCAGTGCCAATTTTTGTTCGATTTGGCTGAAATTGAGCATGTTGTACTTTGATATGACTTTTAGCAACTGTGCCAAGTACGGTCCAAATCTGTCTATAACCTGATATAGCTCCGATATAAACCGTTCTCTCGCTCATCCGGTTCAGTTCTCGTTTCCATGAAGCTTTAATTTTTGCTGGTTTGCCAGAAGTTTGGTATGTAGAATAAAACTTTACTTACTTTAATTGACTATGACCCGAACATTTGTTCCACTAGCCGAACATATAATAGCCTTCCAAGCGCATCGATCCTCTGCGCTCATTCTAAAATCTCTGACACCAAGTTTCGAGGTGTCTCCCACCATATGATATTTCCAATGGGCTTTTGGTCTTCCCGGTTTGCATGTACCACCGTGTTTGCCTTCAAAATGCTTTTGTGCTGGTGCCTCTTCATTCACTCTGACAACATGACCTATCCAACGCAGCCGTGAAACTATGCTATCGTCGTCATACAGCTAATACAGCTCGTGGTTGATACGTCGCCTATATTTTCCAATAACGCAAACTTGTCCATATATTTTACGAAGAACTTTTCTCTCAAATACTCCAAGCACTGCCTCATCCGCTTTCTCAAGTACCCATGCTTCAGATCCATATAACAGCACGGCTAGTATCAGTGCCTTGTTAAGTGTAGTCTTCGTCTGTCGAGAGATATCCTTGTTTCTAAACTGCTTACTTAGTCCAAAGTAGCATCTGTTTGCCAGTATTATTCATCGCTTAATCTCAAAACTGGTGTCATTCGTTTCGCTTACGGGGTGCCGAGGTAGATCAAGTTACTGACTGTCTCAAAGTTTTGGTTCCCAACTTTCTCCATTTTCTTTATCTGCTCGATTGTGCAAGGCTTTTTGGGAGTTGAAACAATCCATTTCGCCTTATCTCCATTTACTGCCAGACCCATTTTCACTGACTCTCTTTCGATTCTTTCAAAGGCTGCAGTTACTACTTCCGGTGACCGACCTATGATATCGATATCGTCGGCATAGGCGAGTAGCATGTGTTCTCTAGTGATTAGTGTGCCATATCTATTCACATCTGCATCTCGTATAATCTTGTCCAGCAGGATATTAAAGAGATCACACGATAGGCTGCCTCCTTGTCTGAAACCTCGTTTGGTATAAAATGGTTCGGAGAGATTCTTTCCTATTCTTACTGAGGAACGCGTATCAGCAAGTGTCATCCTGCAGAGTCTTATAAATTTTGCAGGGATACCAAACTCTGACATGTCTTGAAATACCTTTGAACGTAAAGGGATATCGAAAGCGGCTTCGTAGTCAACAAAAAGAAAGAAAGTCTTGATTTGTTCTTCTCGGGTCTTTTTCAAGAATTGCCGCAGTGTGAATATCAGGTCTAGGGTGGATTGCAAATTGCAAATTTTGCCCATGAACATTCCACTAAGGAACAGTGGCAAACTTATAACATATCAATGAGTGCAGTACGATTAAAATTAAAGCTCAATGATAAGGAGCCTCATTTTTATAGTCGTGTCCGAACGGCGTTCCACAGTGCAACACCTCTTTGGAGACAAGTTTTACATGACATAGTAGCTCACAAATGTTGCCAGCATTAGGAGGGGAAAACCACCGCTGAATACTTTCTCTGATGGTCTCGCCAAGATTCGAAACCATGTGTTCAACGTCATAGGCGGACATGCTAACCTCTGCGCTACGCCGGCCTCCGGTGTAGGGTGGATTTACCATGTCTCAAGACGCATTGATAGGTCCAAATTATCTCATTGAATTTTGGTTTTAATCTTTCACACAGTACGCTCAAGAGTATCTCGTATGCGATGGAGAGGAGACTTATTCCCCTGTAGTTGGCACATTCCGTCTGGTCTCCTTTCTTGAGTATGGGACATAGTATGCTGTGGTTCCAAACTTTGGGTCTGTGTTTTTCCATTTTTATACCCTCCACCATAAGATGGGGGGTATACTAATTTCGTCATTCTGTTTGTAACTACTCGAAATATTCGTCTGAGACCCCATAAAGTATGTATATACTTGATCGTCGCGACATTTTATGTCGATCTAGCCATGTCCGTCCGTCCGTCCGTCTGTCTGTCGAAAGCACGCTAACTTCCGAAGGAGTAAAGCTAGCCGCTTGAAATTTTGCACAAATACTTCTTATTAGTGTAGGTCGGTTGGTATTGTAAATGGGCCATACCGGTCCATGTTTTGATATAGCTGCCACATAAACCGATCTTGGGTCTTGACTTCTTGAGCCTCTAGAGTGCGCAATTCTTATCCGATTGGAATGACATTTTGCACGACGTGTTTTGTTATGATATCCAACAACTGTGCCAAGTATGGTTCAAATCGGTTCATAACCTGATATAGCTGCCACATAAACCGATCTTGGGTCTTGATTTCTTGAGCCTCTAGCGTGCGCAATTCTTATCCGATCAGAATGAAATTTTGCACGACGTGTTTTGTTATGATATCCAACAACTGTGCCAAGTATGGTTTAAATCGGTTCATAACCTGATATAGCTGCCATATAAACCGAGCTTGGGTCTTGACTCCTTGAGCCTCTAGAGGGCGCAATTCTTATCCGATTTGAATGAAATTTTGCACGACGTGTTTTGTTATTATGTCCAACAACTGTGCCAAGTATGGTTCAAATCGGTCCATAACCTGATATAGCTGCCATATAAACCGATCTTGGGTCTTGACTTCTTGAGCGTCTAGAGGGCGCAATTCTCATCCGATTGGAATGGAATTTCGCACGACGTGTTTTGTTATGATACCCAACAACTGTGCCAAGTATGGTTTAAATCGGTTCATAACCTGATATAGCTGCCATATAAACCGATCTTGGGTCTTGACTTCTTGAGCCTCTAGAGGGCACAATTCTTATCCGATTTGAATGAGTTTTTGCACGAAGTATTTCGTCATGATATCCAACAACTGTGCCAAGTATGGTCCATAACCTGATATAGCTGTCATATAAACAGATCTGGGGATTTGATTTCTTGAGCTTCTAAAGGGCGCAATTCCTATCCGATTTGGCTGAAATTTTGCATGACGTGTTTTATTTTTACTTTCAACATATAAACCGATCTGGGATCTTGACTTCTTGACCCCTAGAGGTCGCAATTATTATCCGATATGCCTGAAATTTTGTACGACGGATCCTCTAATGACCATCAACAAACGTGTTTATTATGTTCTGAATCGGTCTATAGCCCGATACAGATCCCATATTGGCGAATTGGCTGAATTTTACACAGGTCTCCAACATATAATTTAATTGTGGTCCGAACCGGACCATATCTTGATATCGCTCTAATAGCAGAGCAACTCTTTTCTTATATCCTTTTTTGCCTAAGAAGAGATGCAGGGAAAACAACTCGACAAATGCGATCCATGGTGGAGGTTATATAAGATTCGGCCCGGCCGAACTTAGCACGCTTTTACTTGTTACTATTTACTTGCTTTCTTGTAGAACAAAATATTGGTCTTTTTGGTAGCCATATCCCAATACAGACCGATCTGAACCATATATGAAACGGATGTCGGAAAGCCTAACACAACTCACTGTCCCAAATTTCAGCAAAGTCGGGTAATAAAAGTGGCTTTTATGGGCCTAAGACCCTTAATCGGAGGATTGGTCTATATGACAGCTTTATCCAAATCTGAAACGATCTGAGCCAAATTGAAGAAGGATGTCAAAGGGCCCAACACAACTCACTGTCCCAAATTTCAGCAAAAATCGGATAATAAATGTGGCTTTTATGGGCCTAAGACCCTAAATCGGAGGATCGGTCTGTATGGCAGCTGTATCCAAATCTGGGCCGAATTGACGAATGATGTCGAAGGGCCCAACACAACTCACTGTCCCAAATTTCAGCAAAAATCGGATAATAAATGTGGCTTTTATGGACCTTAGACCCTAAATCGGAGGATCGGTCTCTATGGCAGCTATATCCGAATCTGAACCGATCTGGCCCAAATTGAAGAAAGATATCGACTGGCCCAACGCAACTCACGGTCTCAAATTTTGACAAAATCTGATAATAAATGCGCCGTTTATGGGCCCAAGACCTTAAATCGAAAAATCGGAAACGCAGCGTAAAGATGTCCCCTCTATACTCGCAGCTCATCATTTGTATGGGTGGACCCTCTACGAAAATCCGATCGGTAACCAGATCCCCAACTTGGGACCGATGATCCGGTGGAATCCTACCGGATGCACTGCCGATATTGATGACTGCACGGGTCAGTTCATCTCTGTTGTGCTTCCTAGCCACTCTGGCGTAAGAGGGCGTCTTCTTACCATTCTCAGCGACCACCATCCCCTTCCGTTATGGCTGTGGCAACCTTTTGGAAGTCACAGCCCTCCATAAAGATCCAGGGGACGTGCGCGCTTCCTTCGTTTCTGTTGCGACTTTGCCTACCTCCGCAGGACACTGTCTGGCGTCTCCATTGCGGAATGGCTGGCATGGGTTTCCCAGATTACTTGAAAGCAGGGAGCTCTTTTTCGTCTTCACCATTTTAGCAGTGTAATGCTCTTCATGAGATCAGAAGAAAGTCCACATTGTACCATATTGAGATATAGCTGACACAAAGACCATTTTCATGGAAATTCGAATCAGTAAGTTGTTTCAAGCCTATCATCCGACAAGAACATAGTGAATATCGGACGATATTTAGATATCAGATGTTCAGATCAAAAATTATACTAACTTTATGTATAATAAGTATCATGCACCTACCTTGTCTTTGGTTCAAATTGATCTATAAAAAACGAAAAAAAAAATTGATTTCATTAGAGTTAGGGTTAGGTTAGCTTAAAATGAGAGAGGATATTAATCCGCCCTATTCCACTATGGACATACAGCTAAGCCTGTTATCGGCTTCTTGTGCGCTCCAAAAACTAGAAAGTAACCTCGAAAAAGAAAATTTTATGTTAGGAATCCGGTGCTACTAACAAAATCCTTAATTGTTTTCCATGCCACGCCCCCAAGTTGGTTCATGTCTGGTATTGTTTCCCCACCTAAGTACTGGTGTCTTTTAGCCGCGAAAGCCGGCCAATGACATAGGAAATGCTCCAAAGTCTCATCATCTTCCCCACATGCCCTACATATGCTATCACTTGCGGCACCGATTTTGCTTAAGTGAGCTTGTAGTCCTATGTGTCCCGTTATGATATCGAAAGCTATACTGACCCCCTTCTTACTTCCGTTCAGTAATAGCCTCGTCTTCTCACGATCCGAACACGCCACTGGATGTTCGCCGTCCTAGCGACTGTTCCGCTGTTCCACAATGCCACGCCCGTAACTCGGACTGCGTTGATCGGAAAGTTTTCGGGTTAACCCGACGGCAGCACTCTGGTCTCTGACGGCAACACTCTGGTCTCTGACTCTGGTACTCTGACGGCAGTACTCTGGTCTTCTCTGCCGAATCGTCTGCACCTTCTATTCCCCTTTACTCTATTATGGCCCGGCACCCAAACGATGCGGATTGTGCCATCCTCAGAGAAGGCGTAAATCTCCTTTTTACACTCCAAGACTGTTCGTGACCTTACCGTCCTGGTTGTTATTGCCCTTATGTCCTGTTTACTGTCGGTAAAGATGTTCTGACCACACCACCTTATGCATTTCGTGATCGCCCGTATCTCCGCCTGCAGGACCGTATTATGATCAGGTAGTCTAAAACAGATCTCAGCCCTTGGGCTCTCAATGTAGACCCCCAGGCCCGCACGGTCTGTCTGGCTTTGATCCATCCGTGTAACATAATCATCCAGATGATAATACAAGGCTTCCGTCAGTCCAAGACTGTGCCGCTGGTAGCAGTGTCTCGGACTCGACCTCAAGTGTCGTCTCAGGTATCCGATCGGAAACCTCTATCTTTCCTTCTAGGTTTTCTATCGTCGCCTCTATTATACCGTGATGGTATGAGCCGCTCCCATCCTCAATTCAATCTCCGATCGCCTGCAGGATCGTATCATGGTCAGGCAGTCTAAAACAGATCTCAGTCCCTGGGTTCTCAATGTAAACCTCCAGGTCAACTCTGTCCTCTAGCTTTGATCCATCCGTCTAACATGATTTTCCAGATGGCAATACTAGGGTTCCGTCCATCCAAGACTGTGCCACTTGCAGCAGTGCCTTGCACTCAACCTCAAGTTTCGTCTGAGATTTCCCATCGGAAACCTCTTCCCTTCTTTCCAGGTTTCCTACCGTCGCCCCGATTATACAGCGATGGCAGGAGCTGCTCCCATACTCCATCCATTCTCCCATCGGCTTAAGTCTCATAGCAGCAGTGGCTGCCTCACACTTAATCTGTTTGTCAATGGGTCGGATATCTAGAATAGTCTCCAGTGCCCTAGTGAGCGGGGTCCTCATCGCTCCGCCTATGCCAAGACAACATGTTCTCTGAACCTGTTGTATGGTCCTTATGTTGCACTTTTTCTCCATAGCAGCCCACCAAACTACTGAGGCGTAAGTAAATATTGGTCTAATCACGCTCCTGTTGAGCCTTGGATTCTGGACCCATTTCTAGCCTATGGCCCGTCCACATAGTGCCCAACATCTGTGAGCCTTCTCAGTACATTCCTGAATGTGACACTTCCCATTCAGTTTCCTGTCCAAGATCACACCAAAGTATTTGACCTTGTCAGATATCGAAATCGTTTCGCTGAGGAAACGTAGTGCGTCAAATTGGCTCACCTTCGCCATCCTCATGAACAGGCTGATTTCAGTATTCTCTGGGTTATCATTGAGATCTCTGGATCTAGCCCAGTAATATGCTATGTGCAAGACCCTTTCAGCCTCTCTGCATAGTTGGTTTGGATCCAAAACACTGAGAAGTATTATAGCATCGTCGGTATAGCAGACGGATGCTAACAAATCAGTCCTTAGTCAGCATCCGTTATCATCATCAGTGGCGATAAAATGCTCCCTTGTGGCTTGCCCCGTGCCACTTTCTCCCTTATATATATGTCATGGGACCCGCAATTTATCCACCTCTAAGGACCTGGTACATTCGGTATTGGTCTAAATATTGAATCAGTGTGTCGATCCGCACATTGTTAAACAGCCCCTCAATGTCATTGCAAACCGCCCATGTGTACGTCTTGGCTTCGAAGGATTCTTCTATTTTATGCACAACCTGGTGCAGGGCAGTCTCCACCGTCCTTTCCTTGACATAGGCATGATGTTTTTTATTTAAGCAGTTCAGATGGATGTCCTACTCTTTATCATGGTATCCACAATACGTTTCATGGTTTTGAGTAGAAAGGACGTAACGCTTATAGGCCTGTGGGCCTTAGGTGACGTATAACTTGCCTTGCCGGACTTGGTTATAAATACAACCCTTGCCTCGTGTCAGGCTTTCGGAGTATATGCAAGTTTTAGGCATGCTTTAAGAATACAGGCCACATGGGGCGCCAGATATTTCGTCTCCTTCTGTAGTAACGCCGGAAATATTCCATCGGGTCCGGGTGACTTAAATGATTTGAAGCTCCTCAAGGCTTCCTTTGGCATGAATTCTGTTATGATAAGCCTTTGATCAACCTCTTTATTCCAAGATTCCGGTGTCTCCGTGAGTCTCGTCGTATCAAGGGTAAAATGCGTTTTTCAAAAGCCTCAACATGTCCTCCATTGTCTCTGCTCTCACTCCCATGTCGCCTTCTAAAGTTTGAGTTTGAACAAGAGTTTTTAGAGAAACTTTTTCATCATGGCGGCGTCATTAACTCAATCGACCTGTTCGGAGTAAAGATTTCAGGAGGCATGCTTTGCCGCTCTGGTAATCTTTTGGTATTCCTTAAGACGTGTGTAATACACATCCCAAAAAATTGCCGCTTTTTTAAGACGTGCTCTTTTTAAAAGTCTGCGGGGCCCTTTCACAATATTGCGAATCTTCCCGATCATCCGGGGTTTTTCTTGGGGTGATTTCCTTTCTTTTCGAGGGGAGAGTCTCAGTGAGGAGTCAGGTGGCACTGGCGGCGAGCATCGGATCTTGGAGCAACCGGCTCGCCACAACGAGGGATACGTGTGCAATCCCACAAAACCCAAACGGTTGGGGCGCTGGGCCAGTAAACCGCCCCCGGAAAACTGAGAACTACTATGAGAAACAAAGGAAAAAAAAAAAGATAGGGAAGAAAGACATGTTTTGTCCAACAGTCGGAAAGTTTGGCCTCCACGAGATAACGCCCAGTAATGGGTTGAGGCTGATAGATTTCGCCGCGGCAAAAAACATGGTAGTTAGTAGCACCAGATTTCAACATAAAAATATTCACAAAGCCACATGGCTGTCACCCGATCAAAACACGAAAAACCCAATTGATCACGTTGTGATAGATAGAAGACATTCATCCAGCGTGTTAGATATATGATCGATCAGTGGAGCGAATATAGATTCGGATCATTACCTTGTTGCAGCAAAGGTTTGCAACCGTTTGAACATGGCGAGGAAAGTACGATCTGACACTGCATGGAAGCTCGACATTGAAAAGCTGTAAACACAACAAATGGCAGCGGCATACTCCACTCGACTGAGCCAACTGCTGGATGAAAGCACTCCTTGTTCCGATGATATAATGACGCAGTGGCAAGCTATTGCCCACTCCATGGAAAATGCCGCGAAATTCGTTCTTGGGTACCTCCTCCAAGAAACCCATGGTACGACCAAAAGTGTCGAGATGCTACTGAAGGCCAGGCATCGAGAGAAAAAGAGAGAGGAGAAACGTCTATTCCTCGGAATGAAAAAGGAAATGGTAAGAAGTGAGTGAGAGCGAATTGAGATGTACAGGGTCGGAATGAAGTCCGGAAATTCTACCAAAGAATTAAACATCAAACCGATGGCTTTGGTGCAGGCACATGCTCCTGCAGAGGCAGCGAAGGAAATCTGGTAACTGATACAGATAACATGCTGAGGATATGGAAAGAACATTTTACCCAACTGCTAGTGTCCGACGTTGGCGGTGAAGAGGATATCGCAGAACCAATCCCTGATGATGGTATAGAATGTTTACCTCCTAGACAGAATGAGGTCCAAGTAGCAGTGACCCGAATAAAGAACAACAAGGCAGCAGCAGCCGACGAGTTACCCGCTGAACTATTTAAGACCGGAGGCGACACGCTGATAAGGCGAACGCATCAGCTTGACTGCGCAATCTGGCTAGAAGAATGCATACCCGATGATTGGAACCTCGGCATACTATGTCCCATACACATGAAAGGAGACAAGACGGAATGTGTCAACTACAGAGGAGTACGTCTCCTCTCCATCGCATACAAGATACTCTCGAGCGTACTGTGTGAAAGATTAAAATCTAAAGTGAAATGAGATAATTGGGCCCTATCAATGCGGCTTTAGACCTGGTAAATCCACCCTTGACCAGATATTAACACTGCGCCAAATCCTGAAAAAGACCCGAGAAGGACAAATAAACACCTGCAATCTCTATGTTGACTACAAAGCCGCTACCCCTTTAAGTTCAAAGGAATTTCAAACCATGTCTGAATTTGGTATCCCTGCAAAATGAATAAGACTCTGCAGGATGACACTTGCTGATACGCGTTCCTCAGTAAGAATAGAAAAGAATCTCCCCGAATCATTAAATACCAATAGAGGTTTCAGACAAGGAGACAGCCTATCGTGTGATCTCTTGAATATCCTGCTGGAGAAGTTTATACGAGGTGCAGATGTGAATAGATATGGCACACAAATCACAAGAGAACATATGCTACTCGCCTATGCCGACGACATCGATATCAAGATCGGTCACCGGAGGTAGTAACTGCATCCTTCGAAAGAATCGAAAGAGAGTCATTGAAAATGGGTCTGGCAGTAAATGGAGATAAGACGAAATGGATGGTTTCAACTCCCAAAAAGCCTTGCGCAACCGAGCAGATAAAGAAAATGTAGAAAGTTGGCAGCCACAACTTTGAGACAGTCAGTAACTGTAACTACCTTGGCACCGCCATAACCTAAACGAATGACACCAGTTTTGAGATTAAGCGAAGAGTAATACTGGCAAACAGATGCTACTTTGGACTAAGTAAGCAGTTTAGAAACAAGGCCACCTCTCGACAGACGAAGATTTCATGATACAAGACACTGTTACTACCCGTGTTGTTATATGGTTCTGACCCATGGGTACTGCAGATGAGGCAGTGTTTTGAGTATTTGAGAGAAAGATTCTTCGTAAAATATATGGACCAGTTTGCGTTAATGGAGAATATAGCCGGCGTATGAACCACGAGCTGTATGCGCTGTATAACGACGATAGCATAGTTACACGCATCAAAATACAACGGTTGCATTGGCTAGGTCATGTTGTAAGAATGAATGAAGAAGCTCCAAAAGCCCGATGGAAAGATCAAGTTGTGGGAGACACCTCGAAACTTGGTGTCAGGGATTTTAGAATGAGCGCAGAAGATCGAGGCGTTTGGAACGCTATTCTACGTTCGGCTAGTGGAACAAATATTCTGTCATAGCCAATTAAAGTAAAGTAAAGAAAGATTTCCTTTCTCGAAAAGGTTATCCTGTTGACATTGTCATCAATGTCCTGTACAATCTTAATTATCTTGCCCAAGTATTCTTCTGAGTAGTCTTCCGAATTTTGGCCGGTTGGTTTTCAACTTATTATGGAAATTCTTAACCTGATGTAGCGATGGTGAGAGAACGAGTGATTCTTGGAGACCCTCCAACCCTCAACTTCATGGCCCAGATTTTCCAAACATATCGTCACGTCTTATACCTCCTCCCTAATCCCATTAACAAAGATAGCGATATTACCAATATTGAGTGTTATCAGGTCGTTAGTATTAATTCTATGGCTTCTGCCATGGCTTGGCCCCGCTTATTAAATGGAAGCATGTTTTTGTGGCTGCCTTGAAATTCGATATAGCCATCTACTTTCGTCTATTTGTCTCAGATAGGCCTCAATACAGTTATAACCACTTAAAACCTTTCTCCCTATTTAACTTGGAGAGAATTGTGCACATAGTCCTTCGAATAACTTTGCCTTAAGGTCAATTGAATACCAGAATGTGAGAATAATGCTCTCCGATCCCCTTCTCAAGTATTCAATCTAACATCTAGCTGGAAATATTCATGCACATATGCAAGTTATTACTGCATCTGTAGGACTTTATTTTCCCCGATGTTGTTATGCCTGCTGTTGTTGTTTAATCCAATTTATTCCAATGCCTGAGAAGAAGACAATGCCTAAACCATTGTTGTTGCCTGGTTGATTGTTTGTAAATGTTGCATTGTACACATCTGGCATTACATTTCCCTCGGATGATTAAGACGAACAACAGTACAAAGATGCATTTATTTGTCTGCTTGTAACAGAATATGAAGTTGAAGTATGTGGCACAAGAATCGCCTCATCCGCATATGCATGGAGCATATTGTGCCTCAAGCATACGCTTCGGACAACGAAAATTCTATTTTTCAAGCATTCATTTGCATCTAACTAAAGATCTATGTGGTCCATATATGTGTTGGGCAAATTTCACACATTTGGGCCGTAAGACGTTGGTCTTAAGCGAAAGGGTCGGTAGGATAAGGAAAATTTTATGGGGAGATTCGGATCGTGACGTGGATATGGCTATGACTGAAAGGAAATAAGAAGGAGGTCAGTATAGCTTTCGGAGTCATAACGGGACACATAGGACTACGAGCTCACTTAAGCGAAATCAGTGCGGCAAGTGAAAGCATGTGTGGGGCATGCGTGGAAGATGATGAAACGTTGCACAGTGGGAGAAAATCGAAAAATGTGCCGTGTAAGAAAGCTTGTACAGCTTTAGAAGGGCCTATCGGATGAAAGATATATATGGGAGCTATATATAAATCTGGAGCGATTTTTCAAAATCAATAGCATTCGTCCTTGGACCAAAAAAGTGACTTGTGCAAAATTTTATGAAAATCGGACAACAAATGCGCCCTGCACCTTGATTACAAGAATACATGGTCAGACGGACAGACGGACATAGTGAAATCAGGGAGTGATTCTAAGCCGTTTGCTATACTCCATCTTAACTTTACAAACAAATGCACAAAGTTCAGGGTATTACTGAACCACAATGGTGGGTATGGTGGGTATAAAAATTGGAAAAACCTATCGAACTCAAAAATTCCAAATCCCAGATCACCCAATTGGGCACATTTCTATACCCACCACCATAGCATGGGGATATACTATCCTAGTCATTCCGTTTGTAACGCCTCGAAATATTGATCTCGGTATACTTTATAAAGTACTAGCTGACCCAGGCTCGCTCCGCTGCGCCTTCTTTCACTTTATATGGAACAAAATTTTCCTTGGAATTTTTATATTCGACAATTAAAGAGCTTAAAGAGTATTAAGAATATATCGCTTGACTAACAGTTTAACAATATAAGTGCCCTTATCTGAATCGCATATGGTCTACGAATTTAAGTTTGAATGTGAGGTATGCTCCCTTTGGGGGGTGTTTTGCCATTAGCCTCAAAATTGGATATCAAATTCGTTTTCTAATCTCATTTAAACTCCTTATTGCGAAAGTGAGCTGGTTTGGGTATTTAGTTCCACTCTCTTTAAGACCCAAATTGTCTTGGTGAGCAAATACGTCCTATTTGGGGGTTGTTGTGATGGTGGGACGTCCCCTAAATCGATGGTTCCTAATATTGATATCAGATACGTGGTCTACTCCCAAATACCTTAAATTTAGCCCCATATTTCCATAATCGGCAAACATGACCCTAAAACCCTCTTATTTGAGCCTCAACTGACTATTGCAATAGTCAGCAAATACTTCCTATTTGGGTAGTGTTGTGGGGGTGGGGTGGCCCCATAGACACTTTTCCCAAATATTGATATCAGATTAGTGCTTTACCCCCAAAGATCTTTCATTTGAGCTCCATATTGCTATGGTCGTAAATTTGTCCCCCTTTGGGAGATATTTTTGGGGAGAGGCGGCCCCCCAAACACTTGGTCCCACATTTGGATATCAGATTCGTATAATGCATGCAAATAGCTTTTATTTAAGCCCCATATTCCCATGGTCAGTAAATAAGTCCTGTTTGGGGGGTGTTTTGGGGAAGGGGTCCACCCCTCAGAAACGTGGTCCCACATTGGGATATTAGATTCGTATTCTACTCGCAAATACCTTTCATTTGAGTCCCATATTGCAATGGTCGGTAAATATGTCTGATTTTAGGGTGTTTTTGGCGTTGGGGTGGTCCCCCTAACACTTGGTCCGACAATTGGATATCAGATACGTTTTCTTATACTAAATACCTTTCATTTGAGTGCCATATTGTTGTGATTGGTCTAAATATATGTTTGGTAGGTTTTAGGGTTGGGCAGCCCCCCTAGGTACCCCATCCGAAATTTGGATACCAAATTTTTATTTTTAGAATACTATATGAGAGCACACAAAATTTCGCTTAAATCGCACAACCCAGGTCCGAGATCTGGCGTTTCTGAAAATTTGGGTAAGGGGGAGGGTCCGCCCCCCCTTCAGATATCAAAAAATGTAGTACCCTATTTTCACCACGGGGTCATTATGCATCAGGTGTGAAAATCGGTTCAGCCGTTTCTGAGTCTATAAGGAACACACAAACAAACAAACCTACAAACAAGCACAAATTGATTCTTATATACAAGAAGAAGAAGATATACTTGATCGTTGTAAAAATCTAAGACGATCAAGCCATGTTTGTCCGTCCATCCGTATGTCGAAATCACGATAGCGGTCGAATGCATAAAGCTAGCCGCTTACAAATTTGCACAGATGCTTAATATCGATGTAGGTCATTGGGGATTGCAAATGGGCCATTTCGGCTCAGATTTGGATATAGCTCCTACATAAGCCGATCTCCCGATTAGACTTCTTGAGCCCCTGAAAGCCGCAATTTTAGTCAGATTTGTTCCTCCTAATGCTGGCAACATATGTGAGTTACTATGCCATGTAAAACTTCTCTCGAAAAAGGTGTCGCACTGCGACACGCCGTTTGGGCTCGGCTATAAAGAGGAGGCTCCCTATCATTGAGCTTAAATTTGAATCGGACTGCACTCATTGATATGTGAGAAGTTTGCCCCTGTTCCTTTGTGAAATATTCATGGGCAAAATTTGCATTTTCTTATACCCTACAACACGACTGTGGTACAGGGTATTATTACTTAGTGCATTTGTTTGAAACACCCAAAAAGAAGAAAGATAGACCCATTGATAAGGATACCAATCGACTCAGAATCACTTTCTGATTCGATTTAGCTATGTCTGTCTGCATAGCAATTTCCATCCGATCCAATTTTGAAGGTCATGAGAGAAGTCGTTGTACAAAATTTCTTTCTCATTGGATGAGAATTGCGCACTCTAGAGGTTGAAGAGGTCAAGATCCCAGATCGGTTTATATGGCAGCTATATCAGGACGAGAATTGCGCCCTCTAGAGGTTGAAGAAGTCAAGACCCAAGATCGGTTAACATGACAGCTATATCAAAACATGGGCCGATTAAAGCTATACTTAGCGTAATTGTTGGAAAATCTACCAAAACACTACTTGCAAAATTTCAATAGAATCGGATAAGAATTGCGACCTCTAGAGGCTCAAGAAGTCAAGATCCAAGATCGGTTTATATGACAGCTATACCAGGTTATTAACCGATTTGAATCATACTTAGCACAGATGTTGAAGTGCTACCAAAACACTACGTGCACAATTTCAATAAAATCAGATAAGAATTGCGCCCTCTAGCGCTCAAGAAGTCAAGATCCAAGATCGGTTTATATGGCAGCTATATCAGGTTATGGACCGTTTTAAACCATACTTAGCGTAGTTGTTGGAAGTGCTACCAAAACACTACGTGCAAAATTTCTATAAAATCGGATAAGAATTGCACCCTCTAGAGGCTCAAGAAGTCAAGACCCCAGATCGGTTTATGTGGCAGCTATATCAAAACATGGACCGATTTAAACCATACTTAAAGTAGTTGTTGGAAGTGCTACCAAAACACTATGTGCAACATTTCAATATAATCGGATAAGAATTGCGCCCTCTAGAGGCTCAAGAAGTCAAGACCCAAGATTGGTTTATATGGCAGCTATACCAGGTTATTAATCGATTTAAATCATACTTAGCGTAGTTGTTGGAAGTGCTACCAAAACACTACGTGCAAAATTTCAATAAAATCGGATAAGAATTGCACCCTCTAGAGGCTCAAGAAGTCAAGACCCCAGATCGGTTTATGTGGCAGCTATATCAAAACATGGACCGATTTAAACCATACTTAAAGTAGTTGTTCGAAGTGCTACCAAAACACTACGTGCAAAATTTCAATATAATCGGATAAGAATTGCGCCCTCTAGAGGCTCAAGAAGTCAAGACCCAAGATTGGTTTACATGGCAGCTATACCAGGTTATTAACCGATTTAAATCATACTTAGCGTAGTTGTTGGAAGTGCTACCAAAACACTACGTGCAAAATTTAAGTTAAATCGGACGAGAATTGCGCCCTATAGAGGCTCAAGAAGTCAAGACCCAAGATCGGTTTATATGGCAGCTATATCAAAACATGGACTGATATGGCCCATTTTCAATACCAACCGACCTACACTAATAAGAAGTATTTGTGCAAAATTTCAAGCGGCTAGCTTTACTCCTTCGGAAGTTAGCGTGCTTTCGACAGACAGACGGACGGACGAACGAGCGGACGGACAGACGGACGGACGGACATGGCTATATCGACTTAAAATGACATGACGATCCAGAATATATGTACTTTATGGGGTCTTAGACGAATATTTCGAGATGTTACAAACAGAATGACGAAATTAGTATACCCCCCATCTTATGGTGGAGGGTATGAAAAGTTAATTAATTTGGATCTGAACAAGACACACAGCTTAGAATATCTTGATCGCCACCTTCAAATTACTTGACATTATGGGACTCAAACATAATCGGGCTTTAGCACGATGATTTTAGGGTCCACCCCTTAACTCCCTTCAAACGGGCCATGTTTGCCTGCCATAGAAATAAGAAGCTCAAATAATAGGTATTTGATGGTAAAAAATGATTTTTGTTATCCAATTTTGAAGCCAAGTGTGTGAGGGCAGTCTCAACCCATAAACCCCCCCTAGCAAATGTCAATTGGGGCTCAAATAAAAGGAATTTGAGAGTAGAGCACGATGCTGATATTTTTCCAGGGCTAAGTGTATACCACCCAAACTGAACATATTTGTGAACTATGGCAAAAGGTGCTCAAATCTGATGTCTGTTTTATGGCCAAATGTTGCAGGACGCCTCACCTCGACTATAGCAATATGTAGCTCAAATGTGGATGTTGGGAGTCGAGTATGAATCTGATATCCACTTTTGGGGCAAAGGGTTTGGCTACTCCAATCCACCAACAAGACCAAGAGAATGAAGTAGACCTAACATCCAAACTTTAATGGGCGGACCCTCGCTTTACCCTATTTTCAAAAAAGTTTCAACGGAAATTGAGATGTTGGATGTTGCATTGGCTTGGTCATTAAGCTCCACTTGAAAGACGATGAAATAAAAATTGACTCGCATGACCGGCCGTCAAAAGCCAAACAGATGGAAATTGGTTTGTTTATAACACAAAAACAGAAATTTGGTATCCTTATTGAGGGTGGGATTTCTAGGGGGCCGCCGAAAATATAAACCAATAATGACAATATGGTCTCAAATGAAAGGTACTTGAGAATCTGATATATGAGAGTCCGCCTCACCCCAAAACATACCCCCATACCGGACATATCTACCGACCATAGCAATATAAGGCTCAAATGAAAAGTATTTGGGAGTAGAGCACCAATATGATATCCACATTAGGGCGAAATATTTGCATTACCATACCAGCACCCCCATACAAGACTTATCTCCAGACCGTGCCAGTATAGGGCTCAGATAATATAAGAGAGTGAAAGAAGGCACAGCGAAGCGGGCCCTGTCCAGCTAGTTAACCATATAACACGATGTTAATGTTAATTGAGGGGAAACAATACAACTCCATCCACAACTCTGCACACATTATTGGGCCCTAAGTTATGTTTGTAGGCAGCTAAACAATTTTATTAAACTTTAATTATCGAAAAAATTCTAAAATATTTTCTAATGTTTTGAACAATTTTCCCCATACCACACAGAGCTATCGCTGTAATGCTGTATGGCTTCAATTGTTGTGGCTTTTCGCCTAATTAGTTACAATATTTTGTGGCAAGAAATGTATTCAGAACAGAGTTACATTCTGTAAGCAGGCCCCAGTATGTAGTCCACATTGGCCCACCATATATGTTTCGGCGGGTGGGTGTATGTGTGGTGTGGCAGCTGCCTGATGATGTGTGAAAAGCTGTTTCCCAATTCAATTTTATGGTCGATGGTTGATGTTCAACCAAATCAATTGGAGCAGTTCAAGTACTGTGTTCAACAGCATTTACCCCCCCTTCGATCCTTCCTTCCTTCTTTCATAGCTTCCTCGTTTTTTTTTTTCGAACCACAGAACACTTAGAATGTTGTTGTATGGGCATTGTTGTGTGCATGTTGCTAAATGGTTATGCGTTAAGTGTTGGCATACATACATCATATTGCAACAATTTGGGGCATCTTCTGCTGAAGGCGTGCTTTAATGTTAATTGCACTTTTAATGGCTTCAATTACAGTGGCAAGAATATTTTCTCCCACAAAATATAGTGAATATGTTTTTTTTTTATACCCACCACCGAAGGATGGGGGTATATTCATTTTGTCATTCCGTTTGCAACACATCGAAATATCCATTTCCGACCCTATAAAGTATATATATTCTTGATCAGCGTAAAAATCTAAGACGATCTAGGCATGTCCGTCCGTCTGTCCGTCTGTCCGTCTGTCTGTTGAAATCACGCTACAGTCTTTAAAAATTGAGATATTGAGCTGAAATTTTGCACAGATTCTTTTTTTGTCCATAAGCAGGTTAAGTTCGAAGATGGGCTATATCGGACTATATCTTCATATAGCCCCCATATAGACCGATCCGCCGATTTAGGGTCTTAGGCCCATAAAAGCCACATTTATTATCCGATTTTGCTGAAATTCGGGACAGTGAGTTGTGTTAGGTCCTTCGACATCCTTCGTCAATTTGGCCCAGATCGGTTCAGATTTGGATATAGCTGCCATATAGACCGATCCTCCGATTTATGGTCTAAGGCCCATAAAAGCCACATTTATTACCCGATTTTACTGAAATTTAGGACAGTGAGTTTTGTTAGGCCCTTCGACATCCTTCGTCAATTTGGCTGAGATCGGTTCAGATTTGGATATAGCTGCCATATAGACCGACCCTCCGATTTAGGGTCTAAGGGCCATAAAAGCCACATCTTTTATCCGATTCTACTGAAATTCGGGACAGTGAGTTGTGTTAGGCCCTTCGACATCCTTTGTCAATTTGGCCCAGATCGGTTTAGATTTGGATATAGCTGCCATATAGACCGATCCTCCGATTTATGGTGTTAGGCCCATAAAAGTCACATTTATTACCCGATTTTGCTGAAATTTGGGACAGTGAGTGTCGTTAGGCCCCTCGACATCTTTCTTTAATTTGGCCCAGATCGGTTCAGATTTGGATATAGCTGCTATATAGACCGATTTCTTGATTTAAGGTTTTGGGCCCATAAAATGCTCATTTATTGTCCATGTCGCCGAAATTTGGGACAGTGAGTTAAGTTAAGCTCCTTGACATACATCTGCAATATCGCACAGATCGGTCCAAGTTTAGATATAGCTGCCATATAGACCGATATCTAGGTTTTAGGTTTTGGGGCCATAAAGACGCATTTATTGTCCGATGTCGCTGAAATTTGAGACAATGAGTTTAGTTAGGCTCTTCGACGTCCTTCTTCAATTTTGCCCAGATCGATCCAGATTTGAATATAGCTGCCATGTAGACTGATCTCTCGATTTAAAGTCTTTGCCCCATAAAAAGCGCATTTATAATCCAAATTCACTGAAATTTTACATAGTAACTTACGTTAGGCTTTTCAACATCCGTGTCGTATATGGTTCAGATCGGTTAATTTTTAGATATAGCTACTGTACTTATTAGTAATTGGTCCAAATCGGAACATGTTTTGATATAACTGATATGGGTCATAAGGTATGAAATTTTCACCGAATTTTGATGAAAGGTGGTTTACATATATACCCGAGGTGGTGGGTATCCAAAGTTCGGCCCGGCCGAACTTAACGCCTTTTTACTTGTTTTTTTTTTTTTTTTTTTTTTGGGGGGGGGGGGAGGTAAGTGGAAAGCCTTTAAGGGGAAAATAAATTTTTCTGGAAATACTATGTGAGCTGATGCTAACTGATATACTCCTAACATGCGACTTGACTATTTTCTTCTAACTATTACAAAAATTAAATTTGCTGTCAATAAAATTAAACTCATTCGAATATCTCGCACCGAAATTCGATATTCATTTCATAATTGATCGCTGATTGGGGACAGACAACTTCAATCAATTTTTCTTTTGTTGACAGCAACATTTTGTTAACTGCCGCCGCCGTCACAATGTAATGCCATGCCAAAGCAACAACCTGCCAATCCAAACGACGCTCCATGCTGTATGGACTCCTCCATTTAACGCATAATGGCTATACCCTACACCATATAGGGTAGCCATTACATTTCGTCATTCCGTTTGAATTGGCTTTTACTCCTTCTATTGCAATGATCTTGCCATGATACACACTACAGTAATCAGGTAACCATTTCGATATGCCTAGCGTCAATTCTCTACAGAACATCCCAAATACCCCCTGGTCCTGCAGTAGACTTCCGTATAGAAGTCCATGTACCCTCTATTACCAGCACTTTCAATCGGTTCTATCAAAGATGGTGAAACAAAAATTTTTATGAAATAACGGCTCAGGAAATGTGTAACCAACACTGTTTGCAACACCGGACATTGTATCAAGGATAATACTGTGTCCGTAACCGCAAGGATAATACCGTGTCCTTAAGTTTCTCAGCAACTTGCCAAGCCACAATGTCCAGAGGCATTAAGTGTAGCACAAAATTCACTTTACTTTCGAAGGAGTAAAGCTAGCCACTTGAAATTTTGCACAAATACATCTTATTAGTGTAGGTCAGTTGGGATTGTAAATGGGCTAAATAGGTCCACGTGTAATGTAAACCGATCTGGGGTCTTGACTTCTTGAGCGTCTAGATTGCGCAATTCCTATCCAATTTGGCTGTAATTTAGCACGTGGTGTTTTGTTATGACTTTCAATAACTGAGCTTAGTATGGTTTAAATCGGTCCATAACCTGATATAGCTGTCATATAAACCGATCTGGGGTCTTGACTTCTTGAGTCTCTAGAGGGCACAATTATTATCCGATTTGGCTGAAATTTTAGACGAGGTGTTTTGTTATGACTTTCAACAACTCTGCTAAGAATAGTTGAAATCGGTCCATAACCTGATATAGCTGCCATATAAACCGATCTGGGGTCTTGACTTCTTGAGCCGCTAGAAGGCGCAATTCCTATCCGATTTGGCTGTAATTTTACACGAGGTGTTTTGTTGTGACTTTCAACTAGTGTGCTTAGAATAGTTGAAATCGGTCCATAACCTGATATAGCTGCCATATAAACCGATCTGGGGTCTTGACTTCTTGAGCCTCTAGAGGGCACAATTATTATCCGATTTGGCTGAAATTTTAGACGAGGTGTTTTGTTATGACTTTCAATAAGTGTGCTAAGAATAGTTCAAATCGGTCCATAACTTGATATAGCTGCCATATAAACAGATCTGGGGTCTTGACTTCTTGAGCCTCTTAGGGCACAATTATTGTCCGATTTGGCTGAAATTTTACACGAGGTGTTTTGTTGTGACTTTCAACTAGTGTGCTTAAAATAGTTGAAATCGGTCCATAACCTGATATAGCTGCCATATAAACCGATCTAGGGTCTTGACTTCTTGAGCCTCTAGATTGCGCACTTCCTATCCGATTTGACTGAAATTTTGCACATAGTGTTTTGATATCACTTCCAACAACTGTGCGAAGTATGGTCCTAATAGGTCCATAACCTGATATAGCTGCCATATAAACCGATCTGGGGTCTTGACTTCTTGAGCCTCTAGAGGGCGCAATTATTATCCGATTTGGCTAAAATCTTACACGAAGTGTTTTGTTAAGACTTCCAATAACTGTGCTAAGAATAGTTGAAATCGTTCCATAACCTGATATATCTGCCATATAAACCGATCTTGGGTCTTGACCTCTTGAGCTTCTAGTGGGCGCAATTATTATCCGATTTGGCTGAAATTTTACACGAGGTGTTTTGTTATGACTTTCAATAAGTGTGCTAAGAATAGGTCAAATCGGTCCATAACTTGATATAGCTGCCATATAAACCGATCTGGGGTCTTGACTTCTTGAGCCGCTAGAGGGCGCAATTATTATCCGATTTGGCTGTAATTTTACACGAGGTGTTTTGTTGTGACTTTCAACTAGTGTGCTTAGAATAGTTGAAATCGTTCCATAACCTGATATAGCTGCCATATAAACCGATCTGGGATCTTGACTTTTTTAGCCTCTAGAGGGCGCAATTCTCGTCCGATTAAACTGAACATAGTGTTTTGATATCTCTCCCAACATCTGTGCGAAGTATGTTCCTAATCGGTCTATAACCTGATATTGCTGCCATATAAACCGATTTTGGGTCTTGACTTCTTGAGCCTCTAGAGGGCGCAATTCTCATCCGATTTGGCACACATTTTGTACAACGACTCCTCCCATGGCCTTCAACATACGTGTCTAATATGGTCTGAATCGATCAATAGCTTGATACAGCTCCCATAGAAACCTATCTCCCGATTTTGCTCCTTGAGCCCCTACAAAGCGCAATTCTTATCCGAGTGAACTGAGATATGGCACAATTGCATATTCGTATTCAACATTTTGTGTTTGCCTAAAAAGAGATACCACGCATAGAACTCGACAAATGCGATCCATGGTGGAGGGTATATATGATTCGGCCCGGCCGAACTTAGCACGCTCTTACTTGTTAAAGCTATATCCACCAGCCTACAACACCATAGATCGTTATAGCTGTGACAACTACAGTGCATGATTAGAAGTTCGGACTACCAACTATCACTAATGGCTCTCTTACAGGTACATAGGGCAAGAGTTGCATTACTTGTGCTTTCCAAGATATTAAAAATTGAAGTTAAATTTTCTGGCCAGGAGAATACCCACCGTAAGTATTTAGGTTAGGTTAAGTTAGGTTGAAAAGAGGGTGCAGATATTAATCCGCCCCATGCCACTATGGACATACACCTAAGCCAGTAATCGGCTTGTTGTGCTCTCACAATACAACAAAAACTAATTTCGAAAAAGAAAATCTAGATTAAGAATTCCGTGCTACTTACAAAATCTTTAATTGCTTCTCACTCCCCTAAGTTGGTTCATGTCTAGTATAGTGTCCCCACCTAAGTGCCGGTATCGTAGGTATTTACTGCTGAAAGAACCACTAATGCCCAGTCCATCTTTGGCCACTCTCTTCGCCGTTTTAAGGAAAAACATCCGGAAATACGTTTCTACGAGAGCAGTGGAATGTTTCCGTATCTACGATAGCCATGTAATCAGAATACACAGTCACTTTCACTCCACTTTTTTGCAGAGACCATAATAAAATATCAATGACTATGTTTCAAATGTGTCGAGAAAGTCCATCTTCTTGAAATGTCGCTCTATTAAACCATCTGTGTATATCTACAGTTCCCAAAACTGGCGTAACATGTGTTTTAGTATGCGGTAAAAAATATTTCAGGGGGACATGGGGAAGTTGGAAATCAAGTAGTGATTCTGATTGGTTTGACTTTGCAAAATCCAGGCTTACTTTGGTTTTCCTTCATCTAAAATGTGGACACAAACCTCCCCTACGTTAAAGGTAGTGAGCTGAAATGAAAATGAAATGAAATCCCCTATGGAACGCTAAAAAGATAGGTTGGGGCGTCGGGTTAGTAGCACATAACTCGAAAAACCTGAAGGAATAACTTTGAAACAAGTTAAAAGGCATTAAGTTGACGGGCCGAACTTTGGATACCCACCACCTCGGGTATATATGTAAACCACCACTCGTCATAATCCGGTAAAAAAAAAGCCTAATTTATGCCCACATAGCAGCTATAAAGCAAAATGGTCCGATTTGGAGCAAATTCGGCACGGACATTGAGTGGTCTAATAAGGACAAGTCATTGTTCCATTTTGTAGAACCAAATATTGATCTTTTTGGGAGCTACATCCAAATATAGGCCAATCTGAACCATATATGACTCGGATGTCGAACAGCCTAACAAAAGTCACTGTGTCAAATTTCAGCAAAATCGGATTATAAATGCGCTTTTTATGGGGCCAAGATTTAAATCGAGAGATCGGTATATATGGCAGCTATACCCAAATCTGAACCAATCTGGGCCAAATGAAAGAAGGATGACGAGGGGCTAACGCAACTCATCGTCCCAAATTTCGGCGACATCGGACAATAAATGAGCCTTTTATGGGGTTGACGAGGGGCTAACGCAACTCATCGTCCCAAATTTCGGCGACATCGGACAATAAATGAGCCTTTTATGGGGTCAAGACCTTAAATCGAGAGATCGGCCTATATGACAGCTATATCCAAATCTGGACCGATCTAGGCCAAATTGCAGAAAGATGTCGACGAGACTAACACAACTCTATGTACCAAATTTCGGCGACATCGGACAATAAATGCGCTTTTTAAGGCCCCAAAACCTTAAATCGAGAGATCGGTCTATATGCCAGCTATATCCAAATCTGGACCAATCTGGGCCAAATGAAAGAAGGATGTCGAAGGTCCTAACAAAACTCACTGTCGCAAATTTCGGCGACATGGGACAATAAATGCGCCTTTTACGAGGCCAAGACTTTAAATCGAAAGATCGGTCTATATGACAGCTATATCTATACCTAGACCGATTTGAACCATAATAAAAGAAGGTGTCGAGGGGCTCAACACAACTCACTGTTCCAAATTTCAGCGAAATCGGACATTAAATGCGCCTTTTATGGGCCCAAGGCTTTAAATCGGTCTGTATGACAGCTATATTCAAATCTGGACCGATCTGAACCAAATTGAAAAAAAAGATGTCGGAGGGCCTCCCATAACATTCTGTTCCAAATTTCAGCGAAATCGAACAATATATGCACCATTTCTGGGCCCAAGACTTTAAATCCGGAGATCGGTCTATATGGTACTTATATCAAAATCTGGACCGATCTGGGTCAAGTTGGAAAAGGATATCAAAAGTCCTAACGCAACATACTATACCAAATTTGAGCGAAATCGGACAATATATGAGCCTTTCATGGAACCAAAATTTTAAGTCTAGAGATCGGTATATACGGCAGCTATATCCATATTTGGACCGATCTGGGCAAAACTGAAAAACGAGGTCGAGTGGTCTGAAACAACTCATTGTCACCAATTTCAGCAAAATCGGACAATAAAAGTGGCTTTCATGTGACTAAGACCTTAAATCGGCAGGTCGTTCTATATGGGGGCTACATGAACAAATAGTCCGATATAGCCCAACTTCGAACTTAACCTGATGGACAAAAAAAGAATCTGTGCTCAATATCTCTCTTTTTTATAGCCATCACCATAGGATAGGGGTATACTAATCTAGTCATTCCGTTTGTAACACCTCGAAATATTGATCTGCGACCCGTTCGTTTGTCAAAATCACGATAGCGGTCGAACGCGTAAAGCTACCCGCATAAAATTTTGCACAGATACTTAATGTCGATGTAGGTCTTTGGGGATTACAAATGGGCCATATAAACCGATCTCCCTATCGCAAAAGTGCAAAGGAAAGGTATTCTAGAGAAGAGTACGAATTTCATAATTAAAGTTGGGTCCAAATACATGGGGGCCGCGGCAGCCCCAAAATCCCCAAAAATAGGTTTATTTGACGATCATGACAATATGGGACTCAAATTAAAGATATTCGAGAGTAGATTACGAAGATGGTCAGGAATAAGAAATATGCTTTATAATTGGTCCGGTCGGACAAAAATACCCCCCAAAATCACAAGTGGACCGATAAAGACAATATGGATATCAAATAAAAGGTATATAAGAGTAGAAAACGAATATGGTTTTAAAAATTGGTTCTAAGTTCCCAGGAAATCGCCCTAACTAAATGTCGCCCTAAAATGTCTAAAAACAGACAAATTGGTCGTTCATATTAATATGGGGCTTAAATGAAAGGTATTCGGGAGTAGATTACGAATCGGGCATACAAAATCAGACCGAAGTGTAAGGGGTCACCCCACCCTCTAAAAACCCCATATAGGCCGATCCGCCGATTTAGGGTCTTAGGCCCATAAAAGCCACATTTATTATCCGATTTTGCTGAAATTTAAGCCAGTGCGTTGTCTTAGGCCCTTCGACATCCTCCGTGAATATGGATCAGATCGGTTCAGATTTGGATATAGCCGCCATATGGACCGATCCTCCGATTTGGGGCCATAGGCCCATAAAAGCTACATTTATTATCCGATTTTGCTGAAATTTAAGACAGTGCGTTGTCTTAGGCCCTTCGACATCCTCCGTGAATATGGCTCAGATCGGTTCAGATTTGGATATAGCCGCCATATGGACCGATCCTCCGATTTAGGGTCTTAGGCCCATAAAACAAGCATTTATTGTCCGATGTCGCCGAAAATTGGGACAGTGAGTTGTCTTAGGCCCTTCGACATCCTCCGTGAACATGGTTCAGATCGGTTCAGATTTGGATATAGCTGCCATATAGACCGATCCTCCAATTTAGGGTCTTAGGCCCATAAAACACACATTTATTGTCCGATTTTGCTGAAATTTGAGACAGTGAATTGTGTTAGGCCCTTCGACATCCTTCGTTAATTTGGCTCAGATCGGTCCAGATTTAGATATAGCTGTCATATTGACCGATCCTCCGATTTAGGGTCTTAGACCCATAAAACACGCATTTATTGTCCGATGTCGCCGAAATTTGGGACAGTGAGTTAAGTTAAGCCCCTTGACATACTTCTGCATTATCGCACAGATCGCACCGATCTCTCGGTTTTAGGTTTTGGGGCCATAAAAGGCGCATTTATTGTCCGATGTTAAATAGATATAACGGAGTTAAAGAAGGCACAGCGTAGCGGGCCCTGTCCAGCTAGTAGCTCCGATATAAACCGATCTCCCGTTTTGACTTCCTTACACGCCGCAATTTTTGTCGAATTTGGCTTAAATTTCCATGGTGGTGAGTTTCCAAAATTCGGCCCTCCGAACTTAGAACGCTTTTACTTTTTCTTAGTTAACTGCGATTTCTTTCAGATCTTCGAGAAGCAATATGCGAGCATGCGAATGAGATATTCCAAAGCTTCAAAGCTTCTTTCATTATTTCAAAGTCTTTAGATAAATCAGAAAATATTTTCCCACAAGTTCTACATATCCATTGCTGATTGAATTACATTATCACCATAAAAGTTAACAAGGACGCTTTCTTAAAGAATTTAAGACTTTATATAGCAATCAATGTGGTATGGTGCAGTCTGTAGCAACAGAGTGAATCCGTCTTATGGTGTAAATAAGTAATATTGGCCCTTCAAAAACATCCTGAAATGCGAAAAAAAACTTCTTTGCTCTCCCAGCACCTCGAAAATCTGGTGAAGGGTGTACAATATTCGAACTTGCCGAATTCTGGCTCACGTTTGCTGTTGTAATCCTTCATGCCGACTCCAATTCTGGCTTATAAAGACATTTGAAAATTAAAACAAGCCTCATATACAAGTTTAGTAATTCTCTAACTATTAAATGCTCGTTTCTCGAACATTTTTATGGTCATTACTTTGAACCTTTACAGGGGCACAATTGACGACAAAGACATCAGAGCGCGATTGCTTTGCCATTTACCAAGCATATCGAACGTGGCACTATTGCAGTTTTGGCTTGGATGGCGGCGTAACCGTGTTGGGCATTGCACTTTCTGTTCGTTGGCTAGATTTTGGCCATTCTCCGCATTGCCACGATTCCCAACGGAATGACAAAATCCAAACGGAAAAGGAGTCTGAACGATGGCAACGGCAACGACAGCCACAATATGGCATCGACGAAAAAATAAAAATGAATTTGCGCAGCAAACGAAATCGAAAAAAAAACTCTTGACAAATGACATTTGTTTGGCAATTCATATAAAAAGCCGCTTATTTAATTTTTGTTGGGTTTAAATGACTCTTAAACTGGCTGACTCGTTGTCTAATGTTTGTTCGAAAAACATTCAACATGAGCCATACAGCGACAAAAACAGCACAACTGAGCAATCGAACTAGCCTAGGCTGCTGCAATGAAATGGGTTCGATGGTTGGGGGGCAAACAAAGCACTGCAGTTGAGATTTCATCCCCCTACCATTGTAGACTCAAGGAAATAGGTTGTTGAGATGGTAGAAAAACAAAGTGAAACCATTTTTACTAAAGTGCATGACCAGCTTTAGCTCAATCCAATGACAGGCTCTTCTATGTACCGGATTGACCCGATTGGACCTTTCATTGGACAGGGGCTGTCGCACAGTGGAAGATAATCGAAAAAACTATTAAAAAATATGCCCTGTGAGAAGGGGTAGAGATCTATCTTTGAAATTTGAAATGGCTAGAGCTGAGGTGCTAGCGCGATCGCGTGCAAAATTCCAATGCTCTAGGTGGTCCGAAATTTCAAAAAATTATGCGGGATGACAAATCTTCATTTGTGGTCCGATATTCAAAATTCTTGAGTGGACGACCTCCCACTACTTGGACCTAACGTTTTATGCCATATTAGTAATCTACTGCCTAATACTTTTCATTTGAGTCCCATATTGACATGAACTTCGAACTTTTCTGTTTAGAGGAGTTTTAAAGTGGGGGGGGGGGGGGGTCGCTGGATACTTGGACCCAAATTTTAATACCATATTCGTTTTCTGGTGTCCAATTCCTTTAATTTGATACCCTTACTGTGCCCATCGGACCACTTTGGGATATAGGTGGCCTCCATCCGATTTCTAAAAACAAATTTGCCAATGTTACTTCCAGACAAACGTACACAATCTTTGAAAATTTTAAGAAAATCGGTTCAGCCAAGTATCACATAGTCATAATGGGTCTAATGGCGTTTTTGAGGGGTGGCATGACCTCCTATACTTCGATCTGATTTTGTATGCCAGATTCGAAATCTACTCCCGAATACCTTTCATTTGAACCCCATATTGAAATGAACGTCCAATATGTCTGTTTAGGGAGTTTTAGGATTGAGGCGGCCCGAAGGGTACTAAGACTCAAATTTTAATACCATATTCGTATTCTACTCACCAATACCTTTCATTTGATACCTATATTGTCCCGATCGTTCCCCTTTTGATTTTGGGTTGTGTTTTTGGCATAAGGGGTAGGGTCCGCCACCCTTTCGATTACGAAAAATTATATAGCCTATATTTCCTTCCAGACCAACTTAAACAATATGCGAAAATTTCGAAAAATCGGTTCTGTCTTTCTCAGCATACTTTTCATTTGAATCCCGTATTGTCCCTATCGGTCCAATTTGATTTTGGGTGGTGTTTTTGGGGTAACGGTGGAGGGTCCGATAAATTATAAAGCATATTCCTACTTCCTGGCCATATTCTTAATCTATTCCCGAATACCCTTCGTTTGAGTCCCATATTGTCATGATCGTAAAATAAACTTATTTCAAGGGGTTTTGGGGCTGCGGCGGCCCCCAAGGTACTTGGACCCAACTTTTATTATGAAATTCGTACTCTACTCTTGAATAGCTTTCATTTGAATCTCATATTGTCCCGATCGGTATGCTTTTATTTTTGGGTAGTACTTTTGGGGTAAGGGGGAGGGTCCGCCCCCCTCCCGATATCAAAAAATTAAAAAACCTATGTTTTCTTCCAGACCAAACTTTACAATCTGCGAAAACTTCAAGGTCATCGGTTCAGCTGTTTTTGATTCTATACGGAACAAACAAAGCGACAAACAAACACAAATTAAATATATAAGAAGAAGAAGATTAAACGTCCAAGAAGAAGAAGATTAAACGGCCAAGAGTTTTGTATAGGCGATTTCGTGATACGTTTTATGGCCAAACATTTGAATGGTTTTTAATGAAATTGGTAGAAATCAAAAGATATTTTTTCAGAGAACCGACGAATATATATGAAAACTAATTTTCCTTAACGAAAAGCCATGAAAATGAGGAATCAATTTTCAATAAAAAAAGAAGAAGCATAGACACAGCAAATTTTTGTTGGCTTTTTTTCTAAAGCATTTGTTATGAGTCTGCAAATGCAAAGCCATAGGTGGGAGTATTAGTGGTGAGTGTAAGAGAAAAACATGGTGAGAGAGTATCACTATTTGGGTGAAGGTGTTGTGAGGGTGTGATGTGCGTGGCCCTATTTGGCATATAGGTCAGTCAATTCCCGAAGGATTTGGACCGTACTTAGCACAGTCGTTGAAAGTCACAACGGAACACTACATGCACAATTTCAGCCAAATCGGACAAAAATTGCTACTTGTAAGGGCTCATGAAGTCAAATCGGGAGATCGGTGTATATGGGAGCTATATCAGGATATAGACCGATTTGGGCCGTGGCACAGTTGTTGGAAGTCACAATTGAACACAACACGCTAAGTTTCAGTCAAATTGGACAGAAATTGCGGCTTGTAAGATCTCAAGAAGTCAAATCGGGAGATCGGTTTATATGGTAGCTACATCAGGTTACAGACCGATTCGGACTGTACTTGGCGCAATTGTTTGAAATCATACCAGAACACCGCATGCGAAATGTCAGCCAAATCCGATGAGAATTTAGATTTCGAGAGATCGGGAGCTATATCATGTTATAGACCAATTTGGACTGTACTTGGCGCAATTGTTTGAAGTCGAAACAAAACACCGCATGCAAAATTTCAGCCAAATCGGACACAAATTGCGGCTTGAAAGAGCTGAAGAAATTAAATCCGGAGAGTGTTTTATATGAGAGCTATATCAGGTTATTGACCGATTTGGATCGTACTTGGCGCAGTTGTTAGAAGTCGTATCAGAACATTGCATGCAAAACTTCAGCCAAGTCAGACAAAAATTCCAGGGGGCTCAAGAGATCACATCGGGAGATCGGTTTATATGGGAGCTATATCTAAATCTGAACCTATATGGCCCATTTGCAATTCCCAAAGACCTACATCAATATTAGGTATCTGTGCAAAATTTATAGTTGCTAGCTTTACGCGTTCGACCGCTATCCTGATTTCTTCAGTCAGGCGGACATGGCTAGATCGACTCACAGCGTCGAAACGACCAAAAATGGAATTACTAGATTAGTATACCACAATGCTTTGGTGGTGGGTGCAAAAAAATCGATTTTTTTGCACAGCCCCCCAAAGTCACACCATTAACACGAATATTAAGTCCGTTTTTGGGGGCTCGGGCCTAGGGCCACCTCAGATCAAGTGGAATGACGCCGAATGTAGGCAATATGGTACTCAAAGTAGGAATTTTGAATTCCTTTTAATAAATTATGAAAAAATTGTTGTCTCTTTTTAGGCAAACAAAGGAAAGGAGAGGATAAAAGAAAAGAACTGCTATCCTATTGAAGCTATATTAAGTTCTGGTCCGATTCGGACCATAACGGAATGACTGTTGGATACCATAGTAGAAATCATTGTGTAAAATTTTCGCCAAATTGAATAAGAATTGCTCCCTTTGGGGGCTCAAAAGGTAAAATAGGGAGATCGTTTTATGGGGGAGCTGTAATAGGCTATAGACCGATTCAGACCATATTTGACACGTATGTTGAAGGTCATGGAAGAAGCCGTAGTACAAAATTTCATCTAAAACAAATAATAATTGCGCCCTATAGAGGCTCAAGAAGTCAAGATCCCAGATCGGTTATATGGCAGCTATATCAGGTTATGGACCGATTTGAACGATACTTTGCACAGTTGTTGCAAGTCTTAGCGAAACACGTCGTGCAAAATTTCTGCGAAATCAGATAAGATTTGCGCCCTCTAAAGGCTCAAGAAGTCAAGACCCCAGATCGGTTTATATGAAAGCTATACCAGGATATGCACCGATTTCATCCATACTTGGCAAAGTTGTTGAAAGTCATAACATAACACTACATGCGAATACTCCACCAAATCGGATAAGAATTGCAACCTCTAGAGGCTCAAGAAGTCAAGATCCCAGATCGGTTTATATGGCAGCTATATCAGGTTATGAACCGATTTGAACGATACTTTGCACAGTTGTTGAAAGTCATAAAAAAAACGTCGTGCAAAATTTCATTGGAATCGAATAAGAATTGCGCCCTCTAGAGGCTCCAGAAGTCAAGACCCCAGATCGGTTTATATGCAAGCTATATCACGTTATGCATCGATTGCACCCATACTTGGCACAGTTGTTGAAAGTCATAACAAAACACCACATGCAAAATTTCCACCAAATCGGATAAGAATTGCGCCCTTTAGTGGTTCAAGAAGTCAATATTCAAGATCGGTTTATATGGCAGCTATATCAGGTGATTGACCGATTTTCACGTCGTGCAAATTTTCAGCCAAATCGAATAGCAATTGCGCTTCTTAGAGGCTCAAGAAGGCAAGACCCAAGATCGGTTTATATGGCAGCTATGTCAAAACATGGACCGATATGGCCCATTTACAATCCCAACTGACCTACACCTAGAAGAAGTATTTGTGCAAAACTTCAAGCGGATAGCTTTACTCTTTCGAAAGTTAGCGTGCTTTCGATAGACAGACGGACGGACAGATGGACAGACGGACGGACGGGCAGACGGACGGACGGACGGACGGACATGGCTAGATCGACATAAAATGTCACGACGATCAGGAATATATATACTTTATGGGGTCTGAGGCGAAAATATCGAGGAGTTACAAACAGAATGACGAAATTAGTTTACCCCCCATCCTATGGGGAAGGTGTAAAAATTGCTCGATTTTTTTGTAATGGTACTATAAAAAGGCGCCATATTTGGATATTACTCCCGAAATAGAGTATTAAGCCCATAAAAGGGGCTTTTTTTATGGAATTTGAGACAGCGCGTTTTGGAATGGGTAGGGGTTTACCAGATTACACTGTGCCAAATATCACCGATTTTGGGTAATAAATGGATCTTTTATGGCCTCAATACCCCATATCAGGAGATCGGGCGGTTGCTCTATTGGACAGCTATATCTAAATATAGTCCGATCTGAACCACACTTCAAGGAAATGGGTAGGTGTCTACCAGAACTCACTGTGCCAAATATCATCGAAATTGAATGAAAAATTACCAATTATTGCCTCAAGATTAAGTCTGGAGATCGGTCTATATAGCGGCTACATACAACTAAAATCCAATTTTATGAGATCATAAGATCAGGTTTGTATAGAAAGGATACGAGATCATCAAAATGTTTTTATACCCAAGATATCTGCAAAATTCTACATACCCTGCCTTTGGGTATAAATGGGTAAATACCCGGGTATTAACCCAATTAACCGGGTAAATACCTTTTCGGTATTTATCCATCTCCCATCTCTAGACATACCAAAGTTTTAGAACTTGAGGTGAAATATTAAAATATTTTACTTTTCTAGTTTACCATCCGGACTCTACCGAACTGCTCAATATACTGACTGCTCTTTGCTCAGCTAAATCAATAAAGGAAAAATATTGTGTGCGGGTATGTGTCTATACCAGTGACGAGCACCCAATTCCAATTATTTGCAAGCCCATGGGCCTACTTACGTACAAAGTAAAGTGCAATAGTGTGAGTATTTCTGTCAAGCACTCGTCTAAACGCCCACATACACAATCGTTCTCTGGTGTAGGAGGGACACAGAAGAGTAGGAAGAAAGAATAATTATTGGGCATAGCTTTGGCAGAGCAGATTGAAGGCTCCACGTTTTGCATGGAGAATGAGGATATCCCCATTAGGATTACGAGAAAGTGCAGTAGCTCGCCAGACATTTTCATTGCATTTCCCGATTGGAGTATCTTGACAAGCCGTAATTTTTTTGGAATTAGACCACCTCCTCATAATGCTAACCATTGACCGACAACCCGACTGCAAAACATCTGAGCGCCGGACGTTCATCAATCAGAAGAAAGCCGATTGGGTCGGCTTCAGAGTGTAAACCAATCACCGGTTCAGTGAAATTTGTTCGTTGTTGAGCGGAAATTCAAAGACATCATCAGCACAGCAGGCGCTTGTTTTATAACAGCCGGTCGAATACCTAAACTGCTGCCCAATTTTGTGTCGCAGGCAGCCGCACTCGCAGACGAGAGTGATGGGATAGGTTGCACGAATTTAAGAATCAGCGAGCTGAATCTGCATATAAACAGGGTAATCAACGACCATAAGCGGAATTTGAGGCTGGAAAACTTGGAGCAAACTTAGGTAGCGGTTTAGGCCAGTTATAGTCTACCCTCTCGAAAATTCTGTTTAGTTACCCTTTACTTTCTTAAGGCTCAGTTCAACATATGATACAAACGGAATGACGAGATTAGTATACCCCCATTCTATGGTGGAGGATATAAAATATCCAATTATACCCTACACCATAGAATGGGGGCATACTAATTTCGTCATTTTGTTTGTAACACCTCGAAATATGCGTCGGAGACCCCATAAAGTATATAAATTCTTGATCGTCACGTCATTTTAAGTCGATCTAGCCATGTCCGTCCGTCTGTCTGTCTGTCGAAAGCACCCCAACTTTCGAAGGAATAAAGCTAGCCGCTTGAAATTTTGCACAAATACTTTTTATTAGTGTAGGTCGGTTGGAATTGTAAATGGATCAAATCGGTCCATGTTTTGATATAGCTGCCATATAAAACGGTCTTGGATCTTGACTTCTTGAGCCTCTAGAGGACGCAATTCTCGTCCGACTTGACTGAAATTTTGCACCTAGCGTTTTGGTGTCACTTTCAACAACCGTGTTTAGTATGGTTCAAATCGGTCCATAACCTGGTATAGCTGCCATATAAACCCATCTGGGATCTTGACTTCTTGAGCCTCTAGAGGGCGCAATTCTCATCTGACTTAGCTGAAATTTTGCACGTAGTGTTTTGGTGTCACTTTCAACAACTGTGTTAACTAGGTTTCAAATCGGTCCATGTTTTGGTATAGCTGCCATATAAACCCATCTGGGATCTTGACTTCTTGAGCCTCTAGAGGGCGCAATTCTCATCTGATTTGACAGAAATTTTGCACGCAGTGTTTTGATGTCATTTCCAACAACTTTGTTAGGTATGATTCAAATCGGTTCATAATCTGGTATAGCTGTCTTATAAACAGATCTTGGATCTTGACTTCTTGATTTCTTGAGCCGATAGAGGGCGCAATTCTCATCCGATTTGGCTGAAATTTAGCATGATGTATTTTGTTATGACTTCCAATAATTGTGCTAAGTATGGCGAAAATCGGTCCATGTTTTGATATAGCTGTCATATAAACCCATCTGGGATCTTGACTTCTTGAGCCTCTAGAGGGCGCAATTCTCTTGCGACTTGACTGAAATTTTGCACGTAGTGTTTTGGTGTCACTTTCAACAACTGTGTTAAGTATGGTTCAAATCGGTCCATGTTTTGATATAGCTGTCATATAAAACGATCTTGGGTCTTGATTTCTTGAGCCTGAAGAGGGCGCAATTCTCGCCCGATTTGGCTGAAATTTTGCACTTAGTGTTTAGGTCACTTTCAACAACTGTGTTAAGTATGGTTAAAATCGGTTCTAGTCTGGTATAGCTGTCATATAAACCCATCTGGGATCTTGACTTCTTGAGCCTCTAGAGGGCGCAATTCTGGTCCGATTTGACAGAAATTTTGCACGCAGTGTTTTGGTGTCATTTCCAATAACTGTGTTAGGTATGATTCAAATCGGTTCATAATCTGGTATAGCTGTCTTATAAACAGATCATGGATCTTGACTTCTTGATTTCTTGAGCCGATAGAGGGCGCAATTCTCATCCGATTTGGCTGAAATTTTGCATGATGTGTTTTGTTATGACTTCCAATAATTGTGCTAAGTATGGCGAAAATCGGTCCATGTTTTGATATAGCTGTCATATAAACCCATCTGGGATCTTGACTTCTTGAGCCTCTAGACGGCGCAATTCTGGTCCGATTTGACAGAAATTTTACACGCAGTGTTTTGGTGTCATTTTTAATAACTGTGCTAAGTGTGGCGCAAATCGGTTCATGTTTTGATATAGCTGTCATATAAACCCATCTCAGGTCTTGACTGCTTGAGCCTCTAGAGGGCGCAATTCCCACTCTGATTTGACAGAAATTTTGCACGCAGTGTTTTGATGTCATTCCCAACAATTGTGTTAGGTATGATTCAAATCGGTTCATAATCTGGTATAGCTGTCTTATAAACAGATCTTGACTTCTTGACTTGACTGGAATTTTGCACGTAGTGTAAAAATAACACAGTTTCAACAACTGTGTTAAGTATGGTTCAAATAGGTTCATGTTTAGATATAGCTGTCATATAAACCCATCTGGGATCTTGACTTCTTGAGCCTCTAGAGGGCACAATTCTCTTCCGACTTGACTGAAATTTGACATGATGTGTTTTGTTATGACTTCCAATAACTGTGCTAAGAATGGTTCAAATCGGTCCATGTTTTGATATAGCTGTCATATAAACCCATCTGGGATCTTGACTTCTTGAGCCTCTAGGGGGCACAATTCTCTTCCGACTTGACTGAAATTTTGCACGTAGTGTTTTGGTGTCACTTTCAACAGCTGTGTTTAGTATGGTTCAAATCGGTCCATGTTTTGGTATAGCTGCCACATAAACCGATCTTGGATCTTGACTTCTTGAGCCTCTAGAGGGCGCTATTCTGGTCCGATTTGACAGATATTTTGCACGTTAGGTATGATTCAAATCGATTTATAATCTGGTATAGCTGTCATATAAACCGATCTTGGATCTTGAATTCTTGAGCCTGTAGAGGGCGCAATTCTCATCCGATTTGGCAGAAACTTTGTACAACGGCTTCTCACATGACTTTCAACATACGTGTCAAATATAGTCTGGATCGATCAATAGCTTGATACAGCTCCCATATAAACCTATCTCCCGACTTTGCTTCTTGAGCCCCTGCAAGGCGCCATTATTATCCGAATGAGCTGAAATATTACACAATGACTTCTACAAGGTTCAGCATTCATTTACGGTCGGAATCGGACTATAACTTGGTATAGCTCCAATAGCATAACAGTTCTTATTCAATATTCTTTGTCCATGGTGGAGGGTATATAAGATTCGGCCCGGCCGAACTTAGCACGCACTTACTTGTTTTTTTTTTTTTTTTCGCTGAGTGTACCTCTGCCACAACTTCATCGTAAGCGGCCAACATATGACTCTGCATCACTAAATGTGGACTTTTATTCGGTTGAATGGATTTCTGCTTCTAGTTGTGAGCTTTATGTGCATTTTTCGAAGCCGCTGTCATAGAAATCAAACCATTTCTGCATTTCAGCTGTTTTGCCTGCAACTCCCCCTCACAGACAACAATCTCAACAAGATTTGGCATTTGCTGACGTCGGCACTGCTGCCTGCGTCCATCGTCTATTGCTTGACTTCAGTGGCACTTGGACTATGACCGACTGAAAGACGGACAACAACGGCAGTGTGTGGGCATTCGTCATTGCACACTGTGAGTGCGTGTGACGGTCGAACGATAGTGACGTTTGGGTGGTGGGTCGGTCGGCCGGCGGGCAGGAATACGGGCACAATGTGTCCATGGTGTCATTGATATGTCGTATAAATTGTCACGAATTGTCAGGGGTTTCTGTGTCAATTGCATACTTTTTTTTTTTTTTGCCCGCTCTGGCCTTTTGTTGTGGCTGCCATTCCATTGTCGTGCTGTGCTTGGCGTTTCATTTGGTTGCTGTTTTTGCTCAATTTGTGCAAAAAGAGGTTGACAAAACTTTAAATAAAGCTCTCAAAGCAAATGTTGGGATAAATAAATCTATTAAATTATGCTTCATTTGATATTTGAATTTATTTAATATGTCCAAGATACGAGTATAACAATTTTTGTTTTCCCCTATGTTTCCAGATATTAGTCATTGTCAAAGTGAATAGGACAGAAATGGTGATTCTTTTATATTCTAGCCACTGAATTGATGATAGCGATGTATGCCCGAGATTTAGTAACTCGGCAGGCATTAATAACCACAGCAAATTGGAAATGGATGTCTTTTTAAGGAGAGGATCAGAAACAATAACTTTGTCCACAGTGCACTGCAGGCCCAATGGACATAATAAGAGATGGGAGGGAGGGGGAGGTAAATTTCTTCAGCTACAATGGCAGGCGGTAATTCTCCAAGTACTACATTCACCCGGTAGCTATATACCGCATCTGCTACAGTGTCTGCACGAATGTTGTCTAGACCCGCTTGATATGCCGCTTGATCTAGAGGTTCTCTCTTGTAGCTCTGAACCTCACGCTCTAGATCATGTAGATCTACCTTCAGGCTTCTGGGCGGTGGATATCTATCCTCAAGATGATGATGTGGATGGTTTCTGCGATAACAGCCCAAAAGGTATTGCTTAGACAGCATGTAGTTATGTCTTAGCACTGGTAGGATCTTTGTCCCCTAATTGAGGTGGACCACATGAGAATTGAGGAGACAGCCCGTCGCAGTTCGTAGGCAGGCATTCTGGCAGATCTGAATATCATTCCACTGCTTGTCACAAAGCTGACGAGACCATACTGGTGCTGCATAATATACCACAGACCGGCTAATTGCTGTATACGTGGTCAAAAAGGTTTCTTTTTCTGCACCCAAAGTGCCGCCGGCAAGTGACTTGAGGACCTTGTTTCTACTTTTGACCTACAAATTGCTGTGGCTTATGGGGAGAATGTATTTTGGGACACTTGATGGTCAGAATCATTTCTCCATCGATCATCACAGTCAGCTCGGCATTCACCTCACACATATTTGTAGTGAACAATGTGGCTGAAGATTTGGTGGCTGATATCTCCAGCTTCCTAGCAACGAAATATGGGGCAAGCTCGTTGAGGTAGACATTCAACCTATCGCAGATGTCAACAATGAGTGGGGGGTCTGATGCCATGATCGTACAATCATCCGCATATGATACGATCTTTATGCCGTCTGGAGGGGGTGTGATGGAGTATAGGTAGAGGTTAAACAGTGCCGCAGATATCACCCCACCTTGGGGAACTCCCTGTTTCACTCTGCGGTGCTTCGACTTCTTATCCTTAAATTCCACAAATGACTGGCGACCACACAGATAATTTGCTACCCACCGTTCCCAACCCGGCTGGAGAGACGTGTTGACGATGTCCTCAAACAGTTTGCTGACTGTGTTAAATGCCTTCGATGGTTCCAGTGCCACGAGGACCGTGCGTATCCAACCCGGCTGGAGAGACGTGTTGGCGATGTCCTCAAACAGTTTACTGACTGTGTTAAATGCCTTCGATGGTTCCAGTGCCACGAGGACCGTCCTATCACAAGGCCTGGGTCGATTGAAGCGACGGCAAATGTGTGCGCTGATGGCATGCAAAGCAATTCATGTCCCATGCAGTCTTGGAAATCCATGTTGATGCTCGGCGAATGGAAATTATCCTACGAGGCTCGGGAGGAGTAATGCCTCAAGCGTTTTTGCTACTGGGTCCATTACAGGCTTCAGTTCTCGAGTCCTTTCCAGGATTCAGTAGCAGGATCACTCTGCCCATTTTCCAGACATCGGGAACTGTAAGAGAGTTTAAACACAGGTTGAGGACAGTAGTAAGGTACTCAACTCCAGCTAAATCCAGATTATTCAGCATCAGTGCAGAGATTCAGACGGGGCCCAACACCTTGGATGATTTGGTGCATCGGATGGCCCTTCGCCCAAGGAAAATTGTGATGGCTGTCCATTGGCTCGGAGACCATGGATATTGCGAATGGCTCTGTTCCTTGCCCTGTTACTCTCATGATGAACAATAAATTGACGGTTGAACAACCGGCACATCTCTTTGGATCAGTCACGATTACGTCGCCAAAAATGACTAAGATCCTGCCATCCCCTTTACCGGGATTCGAGAGTGACTTAATAGTAGACCACAGCTTGTCTAAACCTTGCTGACCTGGTGTGCATCGATACAAACAAAAGTGTTTTCGGTCCAAATTTTAAAATAGTTCATGTTCGTATTTTACTCTCAATTTCGTTTCAGCAGAACTCCGGATCGATCCACATGTCAGTTTGGGGGTTGCTTTCAAGATGGGCGGCCCCCCTGGGCAGCAAGTCCAAATTTTTATATATAAGTTTCGTATTCTACTTGAAAATAGTTTTCATTTGATACCCATATTGTCCCTATCGATAAACATGTATGTTTGGGTGGGTTATAGGATCGGGCGTTCCCCCAGATTATTTATCCCCAAAGTTTTCTACCAATTTCATGTTTTTGGGTTACCATAAGCATGCAAACCAAATTTCGCTTAAATCGGTGCACCCATCTGCGAGATTTGGCGTTTTTATAAACTCTGGTAAGGATGAGAGTCCGCTCCCTTTTCGTATTTCAAAAAATGGGGTACCATACCCTCTCAAATAGCTTTCGTTTAAGTCCCATATTGTCCCAATCGGCCTACATGTCTAATTGGGAGAGGATTTTGGGGTGGTTAGACCCCCCTGGTAGATGACTCCAACTTTTTTCATAAGTTTCGTATTCTATTACCAAATACCTTTCAATTGATACCCATATTGTCCCTATCGATAAACATGTCTGTTTGGGTGGGTTATGGGATCGGGCGTTCCCCCAGTTTATTTGACCCCAAAGTTTTTTTTACCACTTTCGTGTTTTTATCATAAGCGTGTAAACCAAATTTTGCTTAAATCGGTGCGCCTTTATCTGAGATATGGCGTTTTTGAAAACTCTGGTAATTGGGAGGATCCTCTTCCTTTTCACATATCAAAAACTGGGGTACCCATATTGTCCCAATCGATAAACATTTCCGTTTGAGTGTGGTTTTTGGGGTGGACCGGTCCACTGGAACTAAACCAAAATTCTTTTATAAGTTTCATATTCTACTTCCAAATACTTCTCAATTGATACCAATATTGTCCCAATCGATTAACATGCCCGTTTGGGTGGGTTTTGAGGTAGGGCGTTCCCCCAGACTATTTGAACCCAAAGTCTTAAGCCAACTTCGTGGTTTTGGGTTACCCATCTCCGAGATCCGCCTCTTTTTGAAAACTCTGGTTGGGGGGAGAGTCCACTCTCCCCTTCGATATAAAACGAGTAAAAAGGTGTTAAGTTCTGCCGGGCCGAACTTTGGATATATGTATGTAAACCATCCTTCGTCATAATCTGGTGAAAAATGCATAATTTATGCCCACATAGCTGCTATATACAAAAATGATCCGAATTGGACCAAATTCGACATTGAGTGGTCTGATAAATACAAGTCAGTGTTTAATTTTGATTCAATATTGGACCTCTTTGGCAGCTACATCCAAATATAGACAAATCTGAACCATAAAGGAAACGGATATAGAAGGGCCATTCACTGTCCCAAATTTCAACGACATCGGACAATGAATGCGCCTTTTATGGATCCAAAACCTTAAATCAAGAGATCGGTCTATAAGGCAGCTATACCCAACTCTGAATCGATCTGATCCGAATTGCAGAAAGATGTTGAAGAGCCCAACACAACTCAATCTACCAAATTCCGGCGAAATCGGACAATAAATGAGCCTTTCACTGGTCCAAAACCTCAAATCGTGAGATATTGAAGAGCCTAACACAACTCACTGTCCAACAATTCGGCGAAATCTGACAATAAATGCGCCTTTAATGGGCTCAAGACCATAAATCGTGAAATCGGTCTAATAGCAGCTATATCCAAATCTAGACCGATCTGGGCCAAATTGCAGAGAGATATCGAGAGGCCTCATGCAATTCACTGTTTCAAATTTCGAAATCGGACCATAAATGCAGCATTTATGGGCACAAAACCTTAACTCGTGAGATCGGTCTATATGGCAGCTATACCCAAATCTGGAGCAATCTGGGTCAAATTGCATAGAGATGTCGAGGCGCCTAACACATCTCACTGTTTAAAATTTTGGCATAATCGCACTTTAAATGCGCCTCTTATGGACCTAAGACCCTATATAGGCGGATCGGTCTATATGGCAGCTATATCCAAATCTCAACCGATTAGGGCCAAATTGACGAAAGATATCACTCTACCAAATTTCAGCAGAATCGGGTAATAAATGGGTCTTTTATGGGCCCAAGACCTTAAATCGGCGGAGCTGTATATATGGGGGCTTTATCAAGATATAGTCCGATATAGCCCATCTTCGAACCTAGATTGGCTATGGACAAAAAAAGGTATGCCCAAAGTTTCAGGTCAATATCTCTATTTTTAAAGACTCTAGTGTGATTTCAACACAGACGGAAGGACAGAGGGACGGACAAGACTAGATCATCTTAGATTTTTATGACGATCAAGAATACATATACTTTATCATTATTGGATTGGGCTAACATTTTGTTTGAGGTGCTTTGTTTTGATATCCAAAAACTGCGCTAGGTGGTATGGTCCAAATCGGTTCATAATCTGTTATAGCTAAACCGATCTTAAGATTTGACTTCTGGAGTCTCCCGAGTGCTCAATTATTATGCGATTTGGCTAAATATTCGCACAATGATTTCTTCCATGACCTTCAATATACGTGCAAAATATGGCCTACATTGGTTCGTAACCCGATATAGCTAGCCCTCATGAAAATCAAACGACCCCTTTTTATACCCTCCACCATAGGATGGGGGGTATACTAATTTCGTCATTCTGTTTGTAACTACTCGAAATATTCGTCTGAGACCCCATAAAGTATATATATTCTTGATCGTCGCGACATTTTATGTCGATCTAGCCATGTCCGTCCGTCTGTCCGTCCGTCTGTCTGTCGAAAGCACGGTAACTTCCGAAGGAGTAGAGCTAGCCGCTTGAAATTTTGCACAAATACTTCTTATTAGTGTAGGTCGGTTGGTATTGTAAATGGGCCATATCGGTCCATGTTTTGATATAGCTGCCATATAATCCGATTGGAATGAAATTTTGCATGACGTATTTTGTTATTATGTCCAACAATTGTGCCAAGTGTGGTTCAAATCGGTTCATAATCTGATATAGCTGCCATATAAACCGATCTTGGGTCTTGATTTCTTGAGCCTCTAGAGTGCGCAATTCATATCGGATTTGAATGAAATTTTGCACGACGTGTTTTGGTATGATATCCAACAATTGTGCCAAGTATGGTTCAAATCGGTCCATAAGCTGATATAGCTGCCATATAAACCGATCTTGGGTCTTGACTTCTTGAGCCTCTAGAGTGTGCAATTTTTGACCGATTGGAATGAAATTTCGCACGACGTGTTTTGTTATAATATCCAACAACTGTGCTAAGTATGGTTCAAATCCGTCCATAACCTGATATAGCTGCCACATAAACCGATCTTGGGTCTTGATTTCTTGAGCCTCTAGAGTGCGCAATTCTTATCCGATTGAAATGAAATTTTGCACGACGTGTTTTGTTATTATATCCAACAACTGTGTCAAGTATGGTTCAAATCGGTCCATAACCTGATATAGCTGCCATATAAACCGATCTTGGGTCGTGACTTCTTCAGCCTCTAGAGTGCGCAATTCTTATCGGATTGGAATGAAATTTTTGCACGACGTGTTTTGGTATGATATCCAACAATTGTGCCAAGTATGGTTCAAATCGGTCCATAAGCTGATATAGCTGCCATATAAACCGATCTTGGGTCTTGACTTCTTGAGCCTCTAGAGTGTGCAATTTTTGCCCGATTGGAATGAAATTTCGCACGACGTGTTTTGTTATGATATCCAACAACTGTGCCAAGTATGGTTCAAATCCTTCCATAACCTGATATAGCTGCCATATAAATCGATCTTGGGTCTTGACTTTTTGAGCCTCTAGAGTGCGCAATTCTTATCCGATTGAAATGAAATTTTGCACGACGTGTTTTGTTATTATATCCAACAACTGTGTCAAGTATGGTTCAAATCGGTCCATAACCTGATATAGCTGCCATATAAACCGATCTTGGGTCGTGACTTCTTCAGCCTCTAGAGTGCGCAATTCTTATCGGATTGGAATGAAATTTTTGCACGACGTGTTTTGTTATGATATCCAACAACTGTGCTAAGTATGGTTCAAATCGGTCCATAACCTGATATAGCTGCCACATAAACCGATCTTGGGTCTTGATTTCTTGAGCCTCTAGAGTGCGCAATTTTTATCCGATTTGAATGAATTTTTGCACGTAGTATTTTGTTATGATACCCAACAACTGTGCCAAGTATAGTTCAAATCGGTTCATAACCTGATATAGCTGCCATATAAACCGATCTGATATTTTACCTTCTTGAGCCTCTAGAGGCCGCAATTATTATCCGATTTGCCTGAAATTATGTACGACGGATTCTCTCATGACCATCAACATACGTGTTTATTATAGTCTGAATCGGTCTATAGACCGATACAGCTCCCATATAAATCGATCTCTGTATTTTACTTCTTGAGCCCCCAAAGGGCGCAATTCTTATTCGAATTGGCTGACATTTTACACAGGTCTCCAACATATAATTTAATTGTGGTCCAAACCGGACCATATCTTGATATCGCTCTAATAGCAGAGCAAATCTTTTCTTATATCCTGTTTTGCCTAAGAAGAGATGCCGGGAAAAGAACTAAACAAATGCGATCCATGGTGGAGGGTATATAAGATTCGGCCCGGCCGAACTTAGCACGCTTTTACTTGTTCTTTTTAGTCCCTATAGGGCGCTATTCTTTTTCGATTTTTCTGAAATATTGCACAATGACTTCTCATATGACCACCAACATACGTGCTAAGTATGGCCTGAATCGGTCTAAAACGTGCTATAGCTGCGCCCTCTAGAGGCTTGTTGAGCCTCTAGAGGGCGCAGTTGTTGTCTGGCTTAAACTTTGCACAAATATGGTCTGAATCGGTCTATAGCCAAATATAGCTCCCATATAAACTGATCTCCAGACAATCATCGATCAACGAACAACATTTGCGGCGTGTAAGGGCTCAAGAAGTTAAATCGGGAGATCAGTTTTTATGAGAGCTGGAAGGAGTTATAGACCTATTTGGCCCGTACTTGGCACTGTTGTTGGAATTCATAACAAAACACTACATGCCAAACTAGACAAAAATTGTGGCTTCCAGGGGATCAAGATGTCAAATCAATCGGAAGATTGGTTTATATGTCAAGTTATTAACCGATTTGGATCGCCTTAACAGAACACTCAATGCAAAATTTCTGCCAAATCGGGTAACAATTGCGGCTTCCAGGGGCTTTAGAAGTCAAATCGGAAGATCGGTTTATATGGCAGCTATATCAGGTTATTAACCTATTCGAGCCAGAGCGCTTTATACAAAATTTCAGCCAAATCGGATAGCGGCTTTCAGGGCTCAAGATGTCAAATCGAGAGATCGATTTATATGGGAGCAATCTCAGGTTATTTACCGGTTTGGGTCGTCACAACAGAACAATTAATGCAAAATTTTTGCAAAATCGGGTTACAACTGCGACTTCCAGGGTCTCCAGATATCAAATCGGGAGATTGGTTTATATGGCGGCTATAGCAGGTTATTGACTTATTCGAGCCAGAACACTTAATACAAATTTTCAACCAAATCGGATGGTCTTGCCAGTATTTGAACCAAGGCGTTCAGCGCAATAGGCGGACATGCTAACCTCTGCGCTACGGTGGCCTCAATAAAGAGTATTTGTGCAACAGTTCAAGCGGATATCTTCATTCGTTCGGACGCTATCGTGATAGATATCGATATCTTTCGATAGACGGATAGACAGACATGGGGTCTATGGGGTCCCACATCAATGTTTGGTGGTGGGTTTAAAAAACCCCGCCCCGCTCAACCGTTTCAGTAGAGTCTTGGCTAAATATTTTCAGACATTGAAATGAATTGGAATTGAATGAACCGTCCTAGTGCGAGTGCGAGTGCGAGTGCGAGTGGGCGTTGAAGTAATCTTCCGAAATCTGGTTCGAACTTTATCTTGTCCATTTCATTACCTTTATGTTTAATTAACTTTTAATTAACACATTACTATGAAATGTGCACTTAACCCAGTAACGTCGCACTGTACGACTGAAGTGACAATGTGTTAAATGAAATAAATAAATAAAGGGTGATTTTTTGGCTATTATCTTTGCAGAATTATCGATTTTGGAGTGGAGATCAGCCAGAAGCATTGCAAGAGCTACCAATGCATCCAGAAAACGTCACAGTTAGGTGCAGTTTATGGGCTGGTGGCATCATTGGACCGTACTTCTTCAATGATGATGCGAATCATAACGTAACTGTGAATGATGAGCGCTATATTGAGATGATATCGAACTTTTGTTTGCCCAAAATGCAGGAGCTTAACTTGCATGACATGTGGTTTCAATAAGACGGTGCCACATGCCACACAGCACGCATAACAATGGACTTATTGCGAGGCGAGTTCGGTTCGGAATTTCATTTCATGTTCGGGACCAGTCAATTGGCAACCTAGATCGTGCAATTTACGCCTTATGACTATTTTTTGTAGGGCTATGTTAAAGCTCTTGTCTATGCAGACAAGCCCGCTTCAATTGACGCATTGGAAGACAACATTGAAGCATTTTCATTCGTGAGACACCGGCCGTATTATAGGAAATAGTATGCCAAAATTGGACTAAGCGGATGGGCCATTTGAGGCGCAGTCACGGTCAACATTTGCATGAAATAAACTTGAAACTTTAAATTATAGGGACAGTGTATATATTCTTGATCGTCATGTAAGTCATTGTAAGTCGATCTTGCCATGTCCGTCCGCCTTTCCGTTCATCCGTCTGTTTGTTGAAAGCACGCTAACTTTCGAAGGAGTAAAGCTAGCCGCTTGAAATTTTGCACAAATACCTTTTATAAGTGTAGGTCGGTAGGGATTGTAAATGGGTCAAATCGGTCCATGTTTTGATATAGCTGCCATATAAACCGATCTTGGCTCTTGACTTCTTGAGCCTCTAGAGGGCGCAATTCTCGTCCGATTTGGCTGAAATTATGCATGAGGGATTCTGTTATGACTTCCAAAATTTGTACTAAGTATGGCGCAAATCGGTACATAACCTGATATAGCTGCCATTTAAACCGATCTGGGATCTTGACTTCTTGAGCCTCTAGAGGGCGCAATTTTCTTCCGATTTGACTGAAATTTTGCACGTAGTGTTAAGGTAACACTTTCAACAACTGTGCAAAGTATGATTCAAATCGGTCCATGTTTCGATATAGCTGCCCTGTATACCGATCTTGGGTCTTGACTTCTTGACCCCCTAGAGGGCGCAATTCTCATCCGATTAGGCTAAAATTTTGCACGTAGTGTTTTGGTATCACTTCCAACACCTCTGCTAAGAATGATTCAAATCGGTTTATGATCTGGTATAGCTGTTATAGAAACCGATCTTGGGTCTTGACTTCTTGAGCCTCTAGAGGGCGCAATTCTCGCCCGATTTGGGTGAAACTTTGCACATAGCGTTTTGGTACCACTTCCAAGAACTGCGCTTAGTATGGTTCAAATCGGTCCATGTTTTGATATAGCTGCCCTATATACTGATCTTGGGTCTTGACTTCTTGAGCCTCTAGAGGGCGCAATTCTCATCCGATTTGGCTGAAATTTTGCACGTAGTGTTTAGGTATCACTTAAAACAACTGTGTCAAGTATGGTTCAAATCGGTTTATAATCTGGTATAGTTGCCATATAAACCGATCTTGGGTCTTGACTTCTTGACCCCCGAGAGGGCGCAATTCTCATCCGATTTGCCTGAAATTTTGCACGTGGTGTTTTCGTGCAAAGTATGATTCAAATCGGTTCATAATCTGATATAGCTGTCATATAAACCAATCTTGGATCTTGACTTCTTGAGCCTCTAGAGGGCGCAATTCTTATCAGATTTGACTTAAATTTTGCATTAGTTGTTTTGGTATCATTTTCAGCAACTGTGTCAAGTATGGTTCAAATCGGTCCATGTTTTGATATAGCTGTCATATAAACCGGTCTGGGATCTGGACTTCTTGAGCCTCTAGAGGGCGCAATTCTTATCCGATTTGACAGAAATTTTGTACAACGGCTTCTCTCATGACCTTCAGTCCTTATTCAATATTCTTTGTTTGCCTAAAAAGAATTCGACAAATGCGATCCATGGTGGAGGGTATATAAGTTTCGGCCCCGCCGAACTAAGCATGCTCTTACTTGTTTTTTTTTTCTTGGAAAACTCTCCTCTTAGCTCTTAAAAAATCACCCTTTACATATTTACAGTTAGCAGATGCTGAAACGACAAACATAACTTTTGACATCGTTTCTGTCCGTTGATGGGTCTTTGTAGGGGGTTTGAAAACTCTGGTTGTCACACTTCTACTGGGACTTACATTGGCGAGGGCGTTGGAAAACCTGCCACATTATGTATACGTAAATCTGTGAGAAAACGTTTTTGCTGCTCATCTATTATGTGACAGTTTTACCACTTTGCCCATTATGCTAATGAAGCTGAGGATTTTTCGTCAACTTTTCCATTGTGAATTTATTAATTTTAATGCGTTGAGATATAATATAATAGGGTGTTATGAATTTTTAAACCCCAGCATAGAAGAATAAGAATTTGGCATTCAAGTTTGCGACCAAGAAAAGGTGAAGCCATCTTGAACGCAAAGTCTACCAAGTAAATATCTACAAAAATCAGCAATATTTAACAGTCTTATGGCATTTTTATACCCACCACAGTAGGATAGGGGGTATATTCATTTAGTCATTCCGTTTGCAACACATCGAAATGGCAATTTCCGACCCTGCAAAGTATATATATTTCGGATCGTCGTAAAATTCTAAGACGATTTAACGATGTCCGTGTGTCTGTCCGTCCGTCTGTTGTAATCACTCTAGAGCCTTCAAAAATTGAGATATTGAGCTGAAATTTGGCACAGATACATCTTTTTGATGCACGCTGGTTATGTTCTTGAATGGGTCAAATCCGACTATATTTGGATATGGCTGCTATATGGACCGATTTTCCGATAAAGGATCTAATGCCCATAAAAACGTTATTTTTCACCCGATAATGCTGAAATTTACAACAGTGAGTCGTTTAAGGCTTCCCGAAAACTGACCCAAATATGGTTGAAATCGGACTATAGTTAGATATAGCCGCCATATAGACCGATCTTCCGATAAAGGGTCTGAAGACCATAAAAGCTTTACTTTTTATCCGATTTCGTTGAAATTTGGAACAGTGCGTAGTCTTAAGCCTCCCAACATCCGACCCATATATGGTACAGATCGGACCATATTTAGATATAGCCGCCATATAGACCGATCTCCCGATAAAGGGTCTAGAGACCATAAAGGCTTTATTTATTGCCCTGTTTCGCTGAAATTTGAAACAGTGAGTAATTTTAAGCCTCTCGATATCTGACCTAAACATGGTCCAGATCGAACTATATTTGGATATAGCTTCCATATAGACCGATCTCCCGATAAAGAGTCCGAAGCCCATAAAATCTTTATTTTTTATCCGATTTCACTGAAATTTGAAACAGTGAATAGCTTTGCTTCTCCCAATACCCGACCTAAATATGGTTCAGATCGGACTATATTTAGATATCGCTGTCATATAGACCGATCTGCCGATAAGGGGTCTGAAGCCCATAAAAGCTTTATTTTTTAACCGATTACGCTGAAATTTGAAACAGTGAGTAGGTTAAGACCGCCCAACATCCAACCTGAATATGGTTCTGATCGGACTATATTTAGATATAGCTGCCATATAGACCGATCTCCTGATAAAGGGTCTAGAGACCATAAAAGCTTTATTTATTACCCGGTTTCGGTGAAATTTGCAACAGTGAGTTATTTTAAGCCTCTTGATATCCGACCTAAATATGGTTCAGATCCGACTATATTTAGATGTAGCTGCCTTATAGACCGATCCCCCAATAAAGGGTCTGAAGCCCATAAAAGCTTTATTTTTTAACCGATTTCGCTGAAATTTGAAACCGTGAGTAGGTAAAGGCCTCCCAACATCCGACCACTCAATGTTCGTGCCGAATTTGGGTGCTTAAATTTTCCAGTTTTCACCGGATTGTGACGAAGGGGTGCTTACATATATACCCGAGGTGGTGGGTATCCGAGGTTCGGTTCGGCGGAACTTAATGCCTTTTTATCTGTTTTAGGACTCACTGAGTCACCAGAATCTTGGAGTAATGACGTTGATCGAAGGTTTATTATTACGAAATTTATGGTGAAGGAATCCTTGAAGAGCTTCAAACCATTTAAGTCACCTGGACCTGATGGAATACTTCCGATGTTACAACAGAAGGAGGCAAACTATCTGGCGCCTCATCACGCCACCATTTTCACAGCATGCCTAGGATTTGCATATACTACAAAAGCTTTGCAGGAGGCAAGGGTGGTGTTTATATCCAAGCCGGCAAGGCAAGTTATGCGACACCAAAGGCCTACAGACCCATAAGCCTTACGTCTTTTCTACTCAAAATCATGGAACGTATTGTGGACACCCTGATAAAGAGTAGGACATCCAGCGAACTGCTCAAATACAAAGAGCATGCCTATGACAAGGGAAGGTCGGTGTAATCTGCCCTGCACGAGTTTATGCATAAAATAGAAGAATCCTTCGATGTCAAAACGTACCCACTGGCGGTATACATTGACATCGAGGGGGCTTTTAACAATGTGCGGACCGACACACTCATCCAATCCAGTACCGGGTGGACTTGGTCCTTAGACACTGGATAAACCATATGCTAAGCAACAGGTGGATAAATTATGTGTCCCATGGCATAACTAGAAGGGAGAGAATGGCACAAGGCACGCCACAGGGGGGCATTTTGTCGCCACCCCTAAGGGTGACCACCATAAATGACCTATTACGGATGCTGACTAAGGAGGGATTTGAACCCTTCTGCTACGATGTTGTAATACTTCTAAGAGGTAAGGATCCGAACGAGCTATGCAGAAGGGCCGAAAGGGTCTTGCATATGGCATATGACTGGGCTAGACCCAGAGGTCTCAATGTTAACCCAGAGAAGACAGGAAACTGAATTGAAAGTGTCACATTCAGGAGTGTACTGAGTGGGCTCACAGATGTTGGGCACCATGTAGACGGGCCGTAGGCTCGAAATGGGGCCTGAATCCTAGGATAGTCCACTGGCTCTACAGGAGCGTGATTAGACCAATACTTACTTACGTCTCAGTAGCTTGGTGGACTGCTATGGAGAAAAAGTGCAACATAAGGACCATACAACAGATTTAGAAAACATGTTATCTAGGCATAGGCGGAGCGATGAGAACCACGCCCACTAGGGCACTGGAGGCTTTTCTAGATATCTGACCCATAGACATACAGATTAAGTGTGAGGCAGCCACTACGACTATGAGACTTAAGGTGATGGGAGAATGGATTGAGGATGGAAGCAGGTCATACCATCGCGGTATAATCGAGGCGACGATAGGAAACTTGGAAGGAAGGGAAGAGGTTTCCGATCGGTTACCTGATATGAACATTGAAGTCGAGTTCGAGGCACAGCTACCATTGGCACCGGATTGACGGAACCCTAGTATTGCCATCTGGAAGATAATGTTACACGGATGTATCAAAGCTCGAGGACAGAGTGCGCCTGGGGGTTTACATTGAGAACCCAGGGACTGAGATCTGTTTTAGACTGCCTGACCATAATACGGTCATGCAGGCAGAGATCCGGGCGATCACGAAATGCGTGAATAGGTGTGGTGCTAACGCAAGGACGTCGATTGTAAACATCTTGCCATAAAGGCAATAACAACCAGAACGGTAAGGTCACGAACAGCCTTGCAGTGTAGGAAGGATATTAAAGCCTTCTCTGAGGATGGGAAAATCCACATCATATCGGAGTAAGGGGAAATGATAGGGCATGATAGATTTGGCGGTGAAGGTCAGAGGAATGCCGTCAATTAACTTGGTTAACCCGAAGCCTTTCGGGTCGACGCAGTCCAAGTTAAGGGAGTGGGCGATCGGTCGGTGGGACGGCAAAAATCCTATGGGGAGATCCAGATCGTGTGAAGACGAGACTAATACTGAAAGGAAGCAAAAAGGAGGTCAGTATAGCTATTGGTATCATAACGAGACACATAGGACTATGGGTGAGCTCATAAAAAAATCGGTGCGGCAAGTGATAGCATGTGTAGGGCATTGGAGCATTTCCTTTGTCATTGCCCGGCTTTGGCATCTAACAGATACCGGCACTTAGGTGGGGACTCTATACCAGACATGAACCAACTTAGGGAAGTGGCATGAAGAACAATTAAGGATTTTGTGAGAAGCACGGAATTCCTAACTTATTTTTTTTTTTTCGAAGTTACTTTTTTGTATTTAGAACGCACAACAAGCCGATTACTGGCTTAGGTGTATGACCATAGTGATATGGGGCGGATTAATATCTGCACCCTCTTTTCAACCTAACCTAACCTTCTTGTTTTAGTTGCATAATACCAATCTGTCATTCATATTTGTGCCCATTACCATTGAAACATCCATTTCTTGGTATATGTATCTTGTTTGAATTTTCTGGCTTTATATATTCGGCATATCCTATTATTGCAACTCTTCTTTAGCTTACTCTTCATATTGCTCTACCTCATGTTTAACGTTGGAATTGTGTGCTTTTGTTTATCACTCATTGCGAAATCTTATTAAAGGCCTCATTATATTTTGGCAAAAAGAAATCGAATAGGGAAAATGCAACTTACAATGAAGCCTTTTCCCCAAAAAATTGGAATAAGATACCAAATTTGTCATTTGTTGTAGGAAACTGAGTTCAAAAGTTTAATGACCGCTCTCGCCTCTTGGGATGTGGGGAGTAATAAATCATTGGTTCATACCAATTTGGTTGATTACTTGGAATGCCTTAACATCGAATACAAAACAGAAATGTTGTACGTGTCATATTGGTCAATGGTGTCACTCAATCAAATATCATGGCAAGTGAATTGCTGAACTAACATAAAATGAGTCCCAATGTTTCAGTTGTGATTCGTGGTTATCTGCGTGCAAATCTGTCAGAGAAATGTAGACCTGAATAAGATATCTGACATTCATGCTGGTCGACAAGCGGTCACATTTCAATTTAATGGCACATATAATTGATTTTTACTGTGGTTATCGGACACATTCAATCATTGCTATCGTCAGATATTTACAACATTCATAATATGTTGTTAATTAGTAGCTGTTGTATGCACTTTTGTAATGTAATGCCATGACAAAGGATGGATTTGCTATAAAGCAAAATCATTGACTTGATATCATTTGAATGGGGGGAGGCTCTGTGAGAGTTGGAAAGATAAATATCGAGTTTATTGAAAGGCTTGGTGTGATGGATTTTACGACTGTCACCCATACGGACAGAGATTCTCTTTATTGGGCTAGGGGAATAGTAACAGCTTTGCTACCCTGATTGATGCATGCCTTAATTCCGCAACGGTACAGCAGTCATCCAAAAGTTGACTGTGGTCAACTTATGACTATGTCATCCCCAAGAAAAGAAAATCGGGAGATCGGTCTATATGGCAGATATATTCAAATGTGGACAGATCTGTGCCAAATTGAAGAAGGACGTCGAAGAGCCTAACTAAACTCACTGTCTCAAATTTCAGCGACATCGGATTATTAATGCGCCTTTTATGAGGCCAAGACTTTAAATCGAGATATCGGTCTACATGGCAGCTATATCCAAATCTGGTCCGATCTGAGCCAAATTGAAGAAGAATGTCGAGGAGCCTATCACAACTCACTGTCCTAAATTTCATCAAAATCGGATAATAAATATGGCTTTTATGGGTCTAAGACCCTAAATCGGAGGATCGGTCTATATGGCAGCTATATCCAAATCAGGACCGATCTGGGCCAAATTAACGAAGAATGTCTAAGGGCCTAACTTAACTCACTGTCTCAAATTTCAGCGACATCGGACAATAAATGCGTCCTTTATGGGCCCAAAACCTTATATCGAGAGCTCGGTCTATATGGCAGCAATATCCAAATCTGGACCGATCTTGGCCAAATTGACGAAGGATGTCGGTGGGCCTAACACAACACACTGCCTCAAATTTCATCAAAATCGGATAATAAATGTAGCTTTTATGGGCCTAAGACCATAAATCGGAGGATTGGTCTATATGGCATCTATATCCAAATCTGGTCCGATCTGAGCCACATTGAAGAAGAATATCGAAGAGCCTAACACAACTCACTGTCCGAAATTTCATCAAAATCAGATAATAAATATGGCTTTTATAGGCTAAGACCCTAAATCGGAGGATCGGTCTATATGGCAGCTATATCCAAATCAGGACCGATCTGGGCCAAATTGACGAAGAATGTCGAAGGGCCTAACACAACTCCCTGTCCCAAATTTCATCAAAATCGGATAGTAAATGTGGCTTTTATGGGCCTAAGACCATAAATCGGAGAATTGGTCTATATGGCATCTATATCCAAATCTGGACCGATCTGGGCCAAATTGACGGAGGATGTCGAAGGGCCTAACACAACTCACTGTCTCAAATTTCAGTAAAATCGGATAATAAATGTGGCTTTTATGGGCCTAAGACCCTAAATCGGAGGATCGGTCTATATGGCAGCTATATCCAAATCTGGGCCAAATTGACGAAGGATGTCGGTGGGCCTAACACAAGACACTGTCCCAAATTTCAGCAAAATCGGATAATAAATGTGGCTTTTATGGGCCTCAGACCCTAAATCGGCGGATCGGTCTATATGGGGGCTACATCTAGATATAGTCCAAAATAGCCCATTTTCGAACTTACCTGCTTATGACCAAAAAAAAAGAGTCTGTGCTAAGTTTCAGCTCAATATCACTGTCTTTATTGTCTGAAGCGTGATTTCAACAGACAGACGGGCGGACAGGCTGGCGGACAGACGGACGGACATGGCTAGATTTTGACGCTGATCAAGAATTTATATACTTTATGGGGTCTCAGACCAAACAGAATGACTAAATTAGTATACCCCCATCCTATGGTGGAGTTTTTCTCAATAGGCTTCACTTCATACAACATGGGGTGTATGATAGTCGATGAAGTATGATCAGTCATCTGGGCGCATCCCATGCCTAAAAGAACTAAGGCGAATAATAGTTAGATGGGTCCAAGAACCTTTGCTAATGTTGCTAGGGACAGTTTGGTGATGGCAGTTGTCGACAAAGGAGAAGAACAGGGCTGCATACCTAGGAATAATTGGAGTGGGATAGTCAATGGACTGTCATCAGTATACTCTGATGTTCTTGAGAAATTTCCTGAGTCTCCTCCAGTTTTTGACGATGCAGGCTGGTATCGGGGCCGATACAGACTAATTCCTGCGGGGATCAACGCTTAAGTGAAACGTATCATTGTGCGCTAAAAAAGATTGGTGAGATCTGGCCAGGTGCAGCGCTGGATTTAGTCAAGAAGGAAGATATTCCTTCTCGACCAATGGCGCATGCTTGGATACCAAGGATTCTCTCAGATCCTGGATCGACACTTTGAAGACTAAGGAAATGCAATCCCAATCTTTCAACCACCGTCAGGAAGATTGGTAGATTGGATGAGGCTGATGATGACCGGAGACATGCAGTATTCGTACTAAACTCGGGCTGTCTTGCAGACCTTAACAAGTCTGGCGGATTGCCAACGACCATATCGCTAAAGTCTGGCGGATTGCAGGAGACAGAAAAATCCCCCTGCCACAATCGAGACAGGGGGGGATGGCATCCAAACTGCTCCCGACAAGCCCTGTGTAGGTGGGTCATTAAGTTGAACTGGGCTCCAGGTGTGCGACAGCGGGGAAGCAAGGAACTCAAAAAGTACTTCGAAAGCAGCAGCTTGTGAAGCATCTAAGGAGGAATCGTCCACACCGCAAGTGTGCGGTATCCTGAGGAAGAGTTGTTCCACAGATTTCTCACCTGCCCCTGGATGCGTACTGAAGTTCATCATGACAAGATCTAATGATTCTTGTCAGGATGAACTCCTGGTGGAACCAACGACCACATCGCTAAAGTCTGGCGGATTGCAGGAGACTGAAAAATCCCCATGCCACAATCGAGACAGGGGGTGGCATCCAACCTGGACCCGACAAGCCCTGTGTGGGTGGGTTATTAAGTTGAACAGGGCTCCAGGTGTGCGACAGCGGGGAAGCACGGAACTGAAAAAGTACTTCGAAAGAAGCAGCTAGTGAAGCATCTAAGGAGGAATGGTCCACACCGCAAGTGTGCAGTGTCCTGAGGAAGAGTGGTTCCACAGCTTTCTCACCTGCTCCTGGATGCGTACGGAAGCTCATCATAACAAATTCTCCCTATCCTTCGGACCCTCCCTCTCACCCTAATTTTCCGAAACGCCGGATCTCGGCGATGGTTCGAGCATTGTGTGATCTCTTATAGTAACCCAAAAATTAAAATTTGTATCCAAATTTCGGATGGGGTACCTAGGGGGGCCGCCCCACCCTAAAACCTACCAAATATATATGTAGACCAATCACGACAATATGGGACTCAAATGAAAGGTATTTAAGAGTAGAAAACATATCTGATATCCAATTGTCGGACCAAGTGTTTGGGGACCACCCCAACCCCCAAAACACCCCTAAATCGGACATATTTACCGACCATGGCAATATAGGGCACAAATGAAAGGTATTTGCGAGTACAATACGAATCTAATATCTAAATGTGGGACCAAGTTTCTGGGGGTCCACCCTTTCCCAAAACACCGCCAAACAGGACTTATTTACTGACCATGGTAATATGGTACTTAAATAAAAGGTATTTGAAAGTAGAATACGAATCTGATATCCAAATATGGGACCTAGTGTTTGGGGGGCCGCCTCTCCCCAAAAATGTCCCCCAAAGAGGACAAATGTATGACCATAGCAAAATGGGGTTCAAATGAAAGGTCTTTGGGAGTTAGGCACGAATCTGATATCAATGTTCGGGTAAAAAGTCTATGGGGCCACCCCACCCCCATAGCTCAACCCAAATTGGACGTATACTTTGCAGTTTGGGGCTCAAATAAGAGGTATTTTCGATACCACATGAATCTCATATTTTCATGGCCAAGTCACTGAGCGGCCGCCCCATCCTCCAAAACTAACCTCCCCCAATCGGTCATGTTTGCCGACTATGGAAATAAGGGGCTCAAATTAAAGGTATTTGGGAGTAGATCACGTATATGATATCAACATTAGGGACCAACTGTCTAGGGGACGTCCCATCACCATAACAACCCCCAAATAGGACCTATTTGCTCACCAAGACAATTTGGGCCTTAAAGGGAGTGGAGCTCGATATTCATAGTTTTTAGGGCCAATACCCCAAACCGAATATGTTTGCAGACTTTTGCAATAAGGCATTTAAATTAAAGATTAGAAAACGAATCTGATATCCAATTTTGAGGCTAATAGCAATATGGGGTTCAAATAAATGGTATATAGATATATGAGTATAGAGCACGTTGCTGATATATTTTCCGGGCTTAGTGTTTGGGGGACCACCCCAATCGCCAAAACACCCCTAAATCGGGCATATTTACCGACCATGTCAATGTGGAGCTTAAACGATAGGTATTGGGAGGTAGAGCAAGAATCGACACCCACTTTCGGGACCAATTTTCTGTGGGTCTACCCCTTTCCCAAAATACCCCTCAAATAGCAATTTTTTAGTGGCCATGGCAATATGGGGCTCAAATAAAGGTATTTGGGAGTAGAATACGAATTTGATATACAAATGTTGGACCATGTATTTAGGGCATCACCCCTTCTCCAAAACACCCCCCAAAGGGTAAACATTTTTCGACCATGCCAATATGTGGCTCAAATGAAAGGTATTTGAGATTAGAAGACGAATTTGATAACCTATTTTGGGGCCATGTGTTTGAGGGACGCCTCATCGTGTAAACTCCCCTAAACCAATGGCAATATGGGGTTCAAATAAACGGCATTTGAGAGAAGAACGCGATGCTGATATTTTTTCAGGGTCAAGTGTCTAAGGGACCACCTGACCCTCGAACTTCCTGGTCATGAGAATTCATAAAGAAATACAAATCTTTAACGAATATTTCTGATGTTTCTTGCATGTATTTTAAAAATGACCTTAACCTACAAATGATGAGTGCCTTTTTCCATTTGAACTGTTCAAAATTGTTTCAACCCTATTTTGCAAAATTTCATCAAGATACTATCTTTGTACTCGTAGCGAAATCCATTACTTGTGTTAACGCTTCTGATAAGACCATGTGTATGGAAGCGTTAGTTGTGAATAATTGCAATGAAAATGGTTTATGAATGGCAAGGATATGTTGCATACATCCGCAAGCACACATACAAATGCACGTCGAGCATTCAAATTAACACAGCACATACGGAAAACTACCGCGAGCATATTCTGTCGAAAGGAAATAGTCATTATGTGTGTACACTGTAGTCGAAATCTTTTGGCAAGAGCAACGTTATGAAATAACCATCCTTCCTAAGAAGGATCCGAAAAGAAAAACACAAAAAGTGTTTTTTTTTTTTCATGCAAAGACAAAGTCTAGAGGTTGAGAGAGATTGAGAGCTTACGCTTCTTAAATTTGTCTGCAGCTAAAAAAATGTTAAAAACTAGTGCAACAAATTTTTTTATCGCATTTGTGGGAAGTATTCGCTGAAAAATCATAGTTTTTAAGGACAATTTTGGGTTGTACAAAAATGTTGCTAAATATTAGTAAAAACAAGTAAAAGCGTGCTAAGTTCGGCCGGGCCGAATCTTATATACCCTCCACCATGGATCGCATTTGTCGAGTTCTTTTCCCGGCATCTCTTCTTAGGCAAAAAAAGGATATAAGAAAAGATTTGCTCTGCTATTAGAGCGATATCAAGATATGGTCCGGTTTGGACCACAATTAAATTATATGTTGGAGACCTGTGTAAAATGTCAGCCAATTCGAATAAGAATTGCGCCCTTTGTGGGCTCAAGATGTAAAATAGAGAGATCGATTTATATGGGAGCTGTATCGGGCTATATACCGATTCAGACCATAACAAACACGTATGTTAATGGTCATGAGAGAATCCGTCGCACAAAATTTCAGAATAATTGCGACCTCTAGAGGCTCAAGAAGTCAAGATCCCAGATCGGTTTATATGGCAGCTATATCAGGTTATGAACCGATTTGAACCATATTTGGCACAGTTGTTGGATATCATAACAAAATACTACGTGCCAAAATTCATTCAAATTGGGTAAGAATTGCGCCCTCTAGAAGCTCAAGAAGTCAAGACCCAAGATCGGTTTATATGACAGCTATATAAGGTTATGGACCGATTTTAACCATACTTGGCACAGTTGTTGGACATCGTAACAAAACACGTCGTGCAAAATTTCATTCCAATCGGATAAGAATTGCGCACTCTAGAGGCTCAAGAAGTCAAAACCCCAGATCGGTTTATATGGCAGCTATATCAGGTTATGAACCGATTTGAACCATACTTGGAACAGTTGTTGGATATCATAACAAAACACGTCTTGCAAAATTTCATTCCAATCGGATAAGAATTGCGCACTCTAGAGGCTCAAGAAGTCAAAACCCCAGATCGGTTTATATGGCAGCTATATCAGGTTATGGACCGATTTGAACCATACTTTGCACAGTTGTTGGATATCACAACAAAACACGTCGTTCATCCCAATCGGATAAGAATTGCGCACTCTAGAGGCTCAAGAATGAAGACCCAAGATCGGTTTATATGGCAGCTATATCAAAACATGGACCGATATGGCCCATTTACAATACCAACCGACCTACACTAATAAGAAATATTTGAGCAAAATTTCAAGCGGCTAGCTTTACTCCTTCGGAAGTTAGCGTGCTTTCTACAGACAGACGGACGGACGGACGGACGGATGGACGGACGGACGGACGGACAGACGGACGGACATGGCTAGATCGACATAAAATTTCACGACGATCAAGAATATATATACTTTATGGGGTCTCAGACGAATATTTCGAGTAGTTACAATCAGAATGACGAAATTAGTATACCCCCCATCTTATGGTGGAGGGTATAAAAAGAAAAATGACATTTAGTAGTGCCGGGACTACATTTTGTATACCCACCACCATTTATTTTCGGCGAACCTTATGATGACACTAAATTTGGGAGTTTAGTTACAATGACGGCGACATCAAGAGCCAGACCTATGTGAATCCTATCGCAAATTTTGCAGATTTGCCTTTGATCATTTCACTAAGGAACAGCGGGGAAACTTCTCTCATATCAATGATTGCTGTCCAATACAATTTCAGGCTCAATGATAAGGGATCTCTTATTTTAAGGCCGAACGGAGTGCAGCGAGATCACTTTGGGGAGAAGTTTTTACTTGGCATAGTACCTTATAAACCCGGCCGGCAACTGGGAACAAACGGGCTGGAAAATGGAGCTCCAACTTGTGGTTGATATTTGAATAAGCTGCTTAACTAAAGTCTGACTAGATTTGGAGATAAAATCCTTATATTAAAAGTATTACGTTCACTAGGTGGTGTAGTCTTCTTCTTCTTATATATAAAAATCAATTTGTGTTTGTTTGTATGTTTGTGTGTTCCTTATAGACTCAGAAACGGCTAAACCGATTTTCTTGAAATTTTCACAGATGGTGCACATTGACCCCTTGGTGAAAATAGGGTACTACATTTTTTGATATCTGAAGGGGGGGCGGACCCTCCCCCTTACCCTAATTTTCAGAAACGCCAGATCTCGGAGATGCGTGGTGCGATTTAAACGAAATTTTGTGTGCTCTCATATAGTACCCTAAAAATAAAAATTTGATATCCAAATTTCGGATGGGGTACCTAAGGGGGCTGCCCCACCCTAAAACCTACCAAACATATACTTAGACCAATCACGACAATATGGGACTCAAATGAAAACGTATCTGATATTCAATTGATCAAGTGCTAGGGGGACCACCCCAAGCCCCAAAACACCCCTAAATCGGACATATTTACCGACCATGGCAATATGGGACTCAAATGAAAGCTATTTGCGAGTAGAATACGAATCTTATATCCAAATGTGGAACCACGTTTCTGGGGGTCCACCCCTTTCCCAAAACACCCCCCAAACAGGACTTATTAACTGACCATGGGAATATGGGACCTAAATAAAAGGTATTTGAATGTAGAATACGAATCTGATATCGAAATATGGGACCAAGTGTTTGGGGGGCCGTCTTTCACCAAAAACATGCCCCAAAGGGGACAAATTTACGACCATAGCAAGGTGGGGTTCAAATGAAAGGTCTTTGGGAGTAAAGCACGAATTTGATATCAATATTCGGGAAAAGTGTCTATGGGGCCGCCCCAAACCCACAACACCACCCAAATAAGGAGTGATTTGTTAAGAGCTTGATAACTTTTTTTTTAAAAAAAACGCATAAAATTTGCAAAATCTCATCGGTTATTTATTTGAAACGTTAGATTGGTCCATGACATTTACTTTTTGAAGATAATTTCATTTAAATGTTGACCGCGGCTGCGTCTTAGGTGGTCCATTCGGAAAGTCCAATTTTGGGCAACTTTTTCGAGCATTTCGGCCGGAATAGCCCGAATTTCTTCGGAAATGTTGTCTTCCAAAGCTGGAATAGTTGCTGGCTTATTTCTGTAGACTTTAGACTTGACGTAGCCCCACAAAAAATAGTCTAAAGGCGTCAAATCGCATGATCTTGGTGGCCAACTTACCGGTCCATTTCTTGAGATGAATTGTTCTCCGAAGTTTTCCCTCAAAATGGCCATAGAATCGCGAGCTGTGTGGCATGTAGCGCCATCTTGTTGAAACCACATGTCAACCAAGTTCAGTTCTTCCATTTTTGGCAACAAAAAGTTTGTTAGCATCGAACGATAGCGATCGCCATTCACCGTAACGTTGCGTCCAATAGCATCTTTGAAAAAATACGGTCCAATGATTCCACCAGCGTACAAACCACACCAAACAGTGCATTTTTCGGGATGCATGGGCAGTTCTTGAACGGCTTCTGGTTGCTCTTCACTCCAAATGCGGCAATTTTGCTTATTTACGTAGCCATTCAACCAGAAATGAGCCTCATTGCTGAACAAAATTTGTCGATAAAAAAGCGGATTTTCTGCCAACTTTTCTAGGGCCCATTCACTGAAAATTCGACGTTGTGGCAGATCGTTCGGCTTCAGTTCTTGCACTAGCTGTATTTTATACGGTTTTACACCAAGATCTTTGCGTAAAATCTTTCATGTGGTCGAATAACACAAACCCAATTGCTGCGAACGGCGACGAATCGACATTTCACGGTCTTCAGCAACACTCTCAGAAACAGACGCAATATTCTCTTCTGTACGCACTGTACGCATTCGTGTGGTTGGTTTAATGTCCAATAAAGTAAACTGAGTGCGAAACTTGGTCACAATCGCATTAATTGTTTGCTCACTTGGTCGATTATGTAGACCATAAATCGGACGTAAAGCGCGAAACACATTTCGAACCGAACACTGATTTTGGTAATAAAATTCAATGATTTGCAAGCGTTGCTCGTTAGTAAGTCTATTCATGATGAAATGTCAAAGCATACTGAGCATCTTTCTCTTTGACACCATGTCTGAAATCCCACGTGATCTGTCAAACACTAATGCATGAAAATCCTAACCTCAAAAAAATCACCCTTTAGTAAGTATTTTCTGACTATTGCAACATGAGGCTCAAATAAGAGGGGTCTTTAGAGTAGAACACGAAGCCGATATATATTTTCAAGGCCAACTCACTAAGTGGCCGCCCATCCCCCAAAACACCCCCAAGCCGGTCATGTTTGCCGACTATGGAAATATGGGGCTCAAATTAAAGACATGTGGGAGTAGACCACGTATCTGATATCAACATTAGGGGCCAACTGTCTAGCGGACGTCCCACCACCATAACAACCCCGAATAGGACGTATTTGCTCACCAAGACAATTTGGGTCTTAAAGAGAGTGGAAGTAAATATTTAAAATTTTTAGGGGCAAGACCCCAAACCAGCCATATTTGCTGACTTTTGCAATAGGGAGTTTAAATGGGATTAGAAAACTAATTTGATATCCAATTTTGAGGGCCAATGGCAAAATGGGGTTCAAATAAAATATATATAGATATATGAGGATAGAGCACGTTGCTGATATATTTTCCAGGCTTAGTGTTTGGGAGACCATCCCCATCCCCAAAACACCCCTAATTCGTGCATATTTATCGACCATGTCAATGTGAAGCTTAAATGAAAGGTATTGGGTGGTAGAGCAAGAATTGATACCCATCTTCGGGAACAATTTTCTGGGGGTCTACCCCTTTCCCAAAATACACAAACAAACAGCAAATTTTTTTTTACCATCGCAATATGGGTCTCAAATAAAGATATGTAGGGGTAAAATACGAACTTGATATCTAACGGTAGGACCATGAATTTAAGGCATCACCCTTTCCCCAAAACACTACCAAAGGGTAAACATTTTTGGACCATGCCGATATCTTTTAACAAAATGGCTGAACAGTTCAAAATTCCCCTGTTCTGGGTGTCGGGCCACAGACAATCCAAGGGAATTCTAAAGCGGATAAGCTTGCGAGACTAGGAACTACCCTTAACGTTCCAGGGATACTGGAATCTGTGGGTAAGCCTCTAGCGACATATAAACAAAATTTTCAGGACCAGGCCCGAAGGACAACGAATGATAGATTACCACAAAGAGGAGGCTGTGAGCATTCCAAAGCTATGTGGCCTAATCTAGACTGGAAGAGGTCTACTGCTTTGCTGTCATTGGCTAGAACAGGCGTCTCAGTCATGGTGTCCATCATGACAGGGCACTGTCTAACAGACTGAAGATTGCCAGCAACGATTTTTGCAGAAACTGTAACTGTCCCGCACTAGCAGTTAGAAGGAGTTCCACTTTAGGTTCTCATTTCTTTTAGAACCTGTCTTATTAAGCGGATTTGAACATTCGCAAGTTATTGGGCTTTTTTAAGGCGATCTGGATGGTTCAACGGTAGGAAGTAGAAGGCATCTTCCTTCTTCTGTTCCTGTGGTATCACAATGGACGAAAACGTCTAAGTGAGTCTGACGGCAGACTGTCACTTAAACCTAGCCTAACCTAAGGTCAAAATCGGTCAAGAACATGATATAGCTCCCATATAAACCGATCTCCCAATTTGACTTCTTGAGACCCTGAAAGCCCGAATTTTTATCCGATTCGTGTGAAATTTTGCATATAGTGTTCTGTTATGACTTTCATCAACTATGCCAAGTACGGTCCAAGTTGGTCTATAACCAGTTATAGCTCTCATATTTTAGCAGAATCCATGGTGGTGGGTTCCGAAGATTCGGTCCGACCAAACTTAGCATGCTTTTACTTGTTGCATGCCGCCTAAGGTCCCTTAGCACGTCTGCACAGCTATCTCCTTTCGTTTTGTCGGGTCGGGTTTCCTTGCTAGAAGTTTTCGTCACCGGGTTCTCTTCGGCATCTTTAACGGACTTCTTTCTTTTTCGTGCTAGATGTTTTCACCACTGGGTCTTCTTTGAGTCTTAATCGGGCTTCTTCCTTTTTACCGCTTTTGCAAAATGCAAATTTTGCCCATGAACATTCCACTAAGGAACAGGGACAAACTTCTCACATATCAATGAGTGCAGTCCGATTCAAGTTTTAAGCTCAATGATAAGGGGCCTCTTTTTTATAGGCGAGTCCGAACGGCGTGCCGCACTGCGACACCTCTTTCGAGAGAAGTTTTACAATGGCATAGTACCGCACAAATGTTGCCAGCATTAGGAGGGGAAAACCATAGTTGAAAATTTTTTCTGACGATCTCGCCAGGATACGAACCCAGGCGTTCAGCGTCATAGGCGGAAATGCTAACCTCTGCGCTACGGTGGCCTCCGCTTTTGCTGGTGGTAACAATTCGATGGCCTTGTCTTTCTTATAATTGTGGGGTTGCTCATAAACTGGACTTGGTGCGCTCCTCTGATTCCAAATCGTTGAGTACTTCGGCATGTTATTCGTTGCCGTAGGAGTCTTTGCCTTCTTTGTTGTCTCTGCTTCACCGAAGTTTTCAAATTTTTTTTGGTAAATTTCCATCATGTCCTTGAGGTCTTTTATCTTTGACACACCATTCTGAACATACCTGCTCATATTTTTCTATCTTCCTAAGGCCCAATCACATGTGGCGAAGGACTTTCTAGCAGTTTCCCAATACTTCTTTCCCGGATTGTTACATCTTCAAGAAAAGCTCTTTTTTTCCGTTTGCTTTCTTTCAAAGAATATGCCAAAACAGTTTTGGCCATATCCATGGCGGTGTTTTAATCTCCATTGGAAAATCCAAACCCTACTACACAACTGTATGAAGGGGTAAGGCCCCTGTAACTTGACGCTATCGAACATCTGCAAATCTCTCAATGACAAAAAGAAGACATAATCATCAAACTACAATGAAAATAAACCCATAAAAATTGCAAATGGAAAACTTTAATCTTCAGCGGGTTGTGATGATAATCGTGGCATAATTTCGTTACTCTCTTCCCCAAGCGTTCTTCGAGTTGCACACAAGAGCAGGCAGCAACTGAACCGAATCGAATTGAATCAAATTGCTTTGCATTGATTTTACATAAATTCAAGTATGTGCTCGCTTTTAGTTTTCTTTGGGAGAAACAGCATTTACTTAGGCATCCCTAATGATTCCTACTCTTCCTACTCTTGTGTATGAAAAAGGTTATGACATGAGACTGATTAAAATGCAATTGAATTTTAATGTGATATGGAAGCGTTACCTTCAAAGAAACTGCCATGGCAAAAGTTCTCGTATCGATTTGATCACTAAATTTAATGATTAAATTACAATACTGATATGTTTTGAAAGTAAGCGCCCAAAGGTCGGGTTATGGCAGATTTTCGCAAACTAGGATATGAAAATGCTTTTAAAGTCCAACAAGATCAATAATCACGGCAAAAGGCTAGGTGGCTGATATGGCGAAGAGTCTTGGTACTTGGTTATAGTGTTCGATGGAGTTTGCACTCTTTCGAACAATGCAAGTCTCCCGGATTTACCTAAAAATGCCTTTCGGAGATGAAAGCACGAAAGCCGCCATACAGTGATGTCAATGATGTCTCTTCTCCATCTTTGTTAGGATAGGTTTAAGTGGCAGTCTGCCAGTCACTTAGACGTTTTCATCCATTGTGATACCTCAGCAACAGAAGAAGGAAGATCCCTTCTATTGGGTTGCCCAAAAAGTAATTGCGGATTTTCTAAAAGAAAGTAAATGCATTTTTAATAAAACTTAGAATGAACTGTAATCAAATAAACTTTTTTTACACTTTTTTTCTAAAGCAAGCTAAAAGTAACAGCTGATAACTGACAGTAAAAAGAAGGCAATTAAAGAGTCACAAGCTGTGAAAAAATTTGTCAACGCCGACTATATGAAAAATGCGCAATTACTTTTTGGGCAACCATAGTTCCTATCGTTGAACCATCCAGAACGCTTACAAAAACCCAAAAACCTGCGAATGTTCACATCCGTTAAATCAAACGGGTACTCAACGAAATGAGAACCTAAAGTGGAACTCCTTCTGACTGCTAGTGCGGTACACACACACTCAGAAGGTGTTCTATAGCCTCTTCTTCTTCGATGTCCTCGTTTCTGATTAGACAGTGACCTGTCATGACTGACTGAGACGTCTGTTCCAGCCAATGATAGCAAAGCGGTAGATCTCTTCAAGTCAAGATTAGGTCACATAGTTCTGGAACGACCCTCTTTGTGATCATTTATCATTCGTTGTACTTAGGGCCTGGTCCTGTCGACTAAGCTTAGAGGTATACCCACAGATTCCAGTATCCCTGGAATGTGTAGGGTAGTTTCTAGTCTCGCAAGCTCGTTCACTTTACAATTCCCTGGGATATCTCTGTGACCCGGCACCTAAAACTGGTGAATTTTGAACGACATTCGAGGGCGGCTGTTGTGTTCAGAAGTACGTTCTCCAGGGATTTAATGGTTGTCTGAGTAGATATTAATGCCAATCATCGTTATTGCATTATATCTTAGCCATTTTACCACTTCCTTAATTGCAAGGATCTCCGCTTGACACACACTGCAGTGGTCTGATAACCTTTTCGGTATGACCAGTTCTAGATCTTTAAGGTACACCCCAAGGCCAATCTGGTCGTCCAGTTTGAAACCATCCGTATAGAAGTCTGTATAATTTTTATTACCGGGGATATCGTAGTTCCAATCGATTCTGTCAGGAAAAGTGGTACAGTACTTTTTATCAAGGTAGGGTGTAGGCTATGCAGAAGGGCCGAAAGGGTCTTGCATATGGCATATGACTGGGCTAGAGCCAGAGGTCTCAATGTTAACCCAAAGAAGACAGAAATATGCCTGTTCACGAGGAAGACGAAGGTGGGTCAATTTAACGCACCACGTTTCCTCAATAAGACGATTTCGATATCTGACAAGGTCAAATACTTAGGTGTGATCTTGGACAGGAAACTAAATTGGAAGTGTCACATTCAGGAGTGTACTGAGAAGGCTCACTGATGTTGGGCACTATATAGACGGGCCGTAGGCTCGAAATGGGGCCTTAATTCGAGGAAAGTCCACTGGCTCTACAGGAGCGTGATTAGACCAATACTTTCTTACGCCTCAGTAGTCTGGTGAACTGCTATGGAGAAAAAGTGCAACATAAGGACCATACATCAGGTTCATGGTGACTTGGCATAGGCGGAGCGATGAGAACCACGCCCACTAGGGCACTGGAGGCTTTTCTAGATATCCGACCCATTGACATACAGATTAAGTGTGAGGCAGCCACTACGACTATGAGATTTAAGGCGATGGGAGAATGGATTCAGGATGGGAGCGGTATAATCGAGGCGACGATAAGAAACATGGAAGGAAGTGGTTAGGTTTCCGATCGAATACCTGAAGTGAACCTTGAAGTCGAGTGCGACGCACTGCTGCCATCGGCACAGTCTTGGATTGACGCAAGCCTAGTATTGCCATCTGGGAGATCATGTTACACAGATGGATCAATGCTAGAGGACAGGGTGGGCCTGAGGGTTTACATTGAAAACCCAGGGACAAGCTAACTTTTGCGCTAAGGTGGCCACCTGAGAGGACACTGAATTATAAGGAATTCACCTTGGCGGCATGTCTGGATACTGAAAGGAGCCTTTTACAATGTGCATGGATATGCAATAGAGAGGGCGTTAGTGAATGCAGGTGTAGATGAAAGCACGATACTTTAAATAATTAGAATGCTTTCGCATAGAGAGACCAAGACCGCTTTTGGTCAAATATCTGTACACCTCAGAGTGTCGTCAATTCACCTCTGTGGTTCATATGATTCTGTGCAGAAAGGAGGCATATACCTGAATTAAATTTTCTTATCGCCCCTCAAAAACATATTTGTTTTTGAGGGGCGATAAAACCTTTCAAGGATTACTACGATGTACATGCATCGCAATCGGGCAAACGTTCAGGATCCTCGTAAGGTTAGAACTTCTAAGGCAGCTGGAAGAGAATCAGGTCTCCCGAAGAGCATTGCAAATGCAAATTCGACCATAAACATTCTATTAAGGGACAGGGGCAAACTTCTCACATATCACTGAGTGCTGTCCGATTTAAGTTTTTAAGCTCAATAACAAAAGGGCCCCCAGGACGCCACAGCCATCGCGAAAGGGGAATAGGGTCGCGGAATAAGGTAAGGAGCAGCCTTTTATGGCATAGTGGCCAAGAAGCACAACAGAGACGAGACAGGCAGTTGTCGATGTAAACAATGCATCTGGTAAGATTCCACCAGATCATGTGGTGGAAATGTTTTAAAACATTTGATGAACAAATTAGGAGCTGTGAGTATATAGGGGACTTCTTGATGCTGATGCGCAGAATGTAATGATGCCGTCAAAAAGCTCTCTGGAAGTGCCCACAATCCCAGGGAGGGTGCAAAGTTGGTTGGTATGAAAGATGCACACCTAGAGTGATCGAAACCGGTTTGTAGAAACCGGTCGTGAGGTTTTCTCCTTGCAGCGACTGTCGGTTTCTCAAAAACCGGTTTATCCATTAAAGAAATATCGGTTTTAGGTTTTTAATTGCAACATAAAATATGAAAATTTGCCTCAAAAACGGCTGAACAGATTTTCTTGAAATTTTCACAGATGGTGCAAAATGGTCCCATGGTGATAATGGGTCATTTAATTTTTTCATATCTGGGGACGGACCCTTCCCCATGACCAACTTTCAAAAGCGCCAGGACTCGCAGATAGGTGGGGCGATTCAAGCTAAACTTTGTTTGTTAGGGGATCTTATCTTTCGAACATGGCAATATAGTTCTCAACTAAAAGGCAGTAGAGACTGAACGAAGGCGCAGCGTATTGGACCTGGTTCAGCAAGTTCTTTTAATAGCAAACTTTTTATACCCACCAGCGAAGGATAGGAGTATATTCATTTCGTAATTCTGTTTGCAACACATCAAAATATCCACTTCCGACCCTATAATGTATATACTGGGTTGCCCAAAAAGTAATTGCGGAATTTTTAAAAGAAAGTAAATGCATTTTTAATAATAAGACTTAGAATGAACTTTAATCAAATATACTTTTTTTACACTTTTTTTCTAAAGCAAGCTAAAAGTTACAGCTGATTACTGACAGAAGAAAGAATGCAATTACAATATGAAAAATCCGCAATTACTTTATGGGCAACCCAATATATTCTTGATCAGCATAAAAATCTAAGACAATTGAACCATGTCCGCCCGTCTGTCTGTTGAAATCACGCTGCAGTCTTTAAAAATAGAGATATTGAGCTAAAACTTTGGTTTGGGATTATAAATGGGCCAATTTGGTCCATGTATAACTGCCATATAAACCGATCTTGGGTATAGATTTCTTGAGCCTCTAGAGGGCGCAATTCTCGTCGAATTTGACTGAAATTTTGCACGTAGTATTTCGGTATTACTTCCAACAACTGCGATAAGTATGATTAAAATCGGTTCATAATCTGATATAGCTGCCATATAAGCCGATCTTGGATTTTGACTTCTTGAGCCTCTAGAGCGCGCAATTCTCTTCCGATTTGGCTGAAATTTTGCATGAGGTGTTTTGTTATGACTTCCAATAACTGTGCTAGGTATGTCGCAAATGGGTACATAATCTGATATAGCTGCCATATAAACCGATCTTGGATTTTGACTTCTTGAGCCTCTAGAGGCCCCAATTCTCATCCGATTTGGCAGAAATTGTGTACAACGGCTTCTCTCATGACCATCAACATACGTGTTTGTTATGGTCTGAATCGGTCTATAGCCCGATACAGCTCCCATATAAATCGATCTCTCTATTTTACTTCTTGAGCCCACAAAGGGCGCAATTCTTATTCGAATTGGCTGACATTTTACACAGGTCTCCAATATATAATTTAATTGTGGTCCAAGCGGGACCATATCTTGATATCGCTCTAATAGCAGAGCAAATCTTTTCTTATATCCTTTTTTTTGCCTAAGAAGAGATGCCGGGAAAAGAACTTGACAAATGCTAACCATGGTGTAGGGTATATAAGATTCGGCCCGGCCGAACTTAGCACGCTCTTGCTTGTTCTTTTTCAGTATTAGAGAGTTATGCTCGTCGGGGGATCCGATTCTATTCCCAGCTTCAGTAGAAGTGCCTGGAATGTCAGTTCTATCCCTACCAGCATCCTGCACTTTCGCCCGATTGCGCTGCTGGTGCATACTACTCTGGCTCCTTCGTCGAGCCCCGGATTGCTTTCCCGGTCTTCTTGTGAGCTTAGCAAAGCACTCTTTCACTTCTGCACTCATCCCGCAGTCCTGATATCTCTATTCCACTGCGATGACTGTTTCATTGACTGCCGCTGTTTGAATATGAATCGGAATCACCACCTTCACGTAGAGGGTGGGGACGAAATGCGCATCCTTCTGGCTTATCAGTCTCTTCCTCAATTGTTAGTCTGACGAATGGTTGTGCACTTAAAGCATTACTCTCCACTACAAGTGCCAAGGCACTCACTCCTATTGGAGGAGCGGACAACATGTTACGGTCGGATGCTACCACCGCACATTATTCGTCTCTGGAGTCCATTTTCAGCCTACTCCGGAAAAGCTTTTAAAAGTTTTCGTAGTAGGTACCTACCTTCGGAGACACGGATGTTTTTATTCGAGCAGTCCGCTCTACAACGGTGGAGAACCAGAAAATATGTTAGGTTAGGTTAAAAAAAGGGTGCAAATGTTAATCCGCCCCATGCCAATATGGACATACACCTAAGCCAGTAATCGGCTTGTTGTGCGCTCTAAATACAAAAAAAAAGTAACTTCGAAAAAGAAAATCGAAGTTAGGAATTCCGTGCTACTTACAAAATCCTTAATTGTTTTCATTACCACTCCCCTATGTTGGTTCATGTCAGGCATTGTGTCTCCACCTAAGAGGCGGTATCTGTTAGACGCAAAAGCCGGGCAATGACAAAGGAAATGCAGAAAGCACGTTAACGAACGGTTAGCTGTGAAGAGAATTCATCCAAAGTAGAAGAGGGAAGTTGAAAAATCACAATGGACCTTACTTTCGCCAACGGCGAAATAAAAAAGATTTTATTTATTTTATTTTTACATTCCGTTTTTTATAAATTTTCTCTTTAGTATCAACGTTGAGATGAACTCAATCACAATAAATGCCTAAATGCTCTACAAACTGGACCACTGCAATAAGTGTGGCTTATGCGCTCATCTAAAAAAGTTTCTTACTCAGATAACTTTTATTATTCTGCTGATCGTTTCAATCAACCAAACCCATCAATAATTTCTTTGGTAAGCAATGCCCAGCTATTATCTCACATAATTGCATGTTTGCTAAAGTCTATTTTGTTTGAATTGTTTGCCTTCAATTATTGTTAAGTTAAGTGTTCTATTTTTATGTACCTTGCAGCCGACCAAAACTGTCACCAGCAATTGACCTCTTTTGAAGGCAAACTTTCCTCCACAACAACATCCTGTGCTACTTTGAAGGCTTTCTGTTCTTGTTGCCTGCACCTCCTTCGGTTGAATATCCTTCGGATTTGCATTGAAAGTTTGAAAGTTCGATTTGAATAGAATATCAATGAGGATGAATGCACTGAAGTTGTGCGAGATGTGGCAGCACATGCAAACAATCACCAGCCACGGCCTTGGTGGGCAAGTGTGCTACGGTTTTACATATTCTGTGAAGAGTGAAAGAAGAAGAAACTTTGAGATGTACTCTAAACAAACGGGGATAAAAATAGCAAGTAACCAGTAAGGAAAGGCAAAAGTCGGACGGAGCCGACCATATAATACCCTACACCACCGAGTCTGTGTACTATTTTTAATGCATGGAACCTATCTTATATATAAAAATCAATTTGTGTTTGTTTGTTGGTTTGTTTGTTTGTGTGTTCCTTGTAGACTCAGAAACGGCTGAACCGATTTTCTTGAAATTTTCACAGATGGTGAAAATAGGGTACTACATTTTCTGATATCTGAAGGGGGGGCGGACCCTCCCCCATACCCTAATTTTCAGAAATGTCAGATCTCGGAGATGGGTGGTGCCATTTAAGCGAAATTTTGTGTGTTCTCATAAAGTACCTTAAAAATAACAAGTAAATGCGAGCCAAGTTCGGCCGGGTCGAATCTTATATACCCTCCACCATGGATCGCATTTGTCGAGTTCTTTTCCCGGCATCTCTTCTTAGGCAAAAAAGGATATAAGAAAAGATTTGCTCTGCTATTAGAGCGATATCAAGATATAGTCCGGTTTGGACCACAATTAAATTATATGTTGGAGACCTGTGTAAAATGTCAGCCAATTCGAATAAGAATTGTACCCTTTGGGGGCTCAAGAAGTAAAATAGAGAGAACGATTTATATGGGAGCTGTATCAGCCTATAAACCGATTCAGACCATAATCAACACGTATGTTGATGGTCATGAGAGGATCCGTAGTACAAAATTTCTGCAAATCGGATAATAATTGCGACCTCTAGAGGCTCAAAAAGTCAAGATCCGAGATCGCTTTATATGGCAGCTATATCAGGCTATGAATCGATTTGAACCATACTTAGCACAGTTGTTGAAAGTAAAAATAAAATACGTCATGCAAAATTTCAGACAAATCGGATACGAATTGCGCCTTCTAGAAGCTCAAGAAGTCAAGTCCCCAGATGTGTTTATATGACAGCTATATCAGGTTATGAACCGATTTGAACCATACTTAGCACTGTTGTTGGATATCATAACAAAATATTTCGTGCAAAAGTTCATTCAAAGCGGATAAGAATTGCGCCCTCTAGAGGCTCAAAAAGTCAAGACCCAAGATCGGTTTATATGGCAGCTATATCAGGTTATGGACCGATTTGAACCATGCTTGTTTCAGTTGTTGGATATCACAACAAAACACGTCGTGCAAAATTTCATTCCAATTGGATAAGAATTGCGCACTCTAGAGGCTCAAGAAGTCAAGACCCAAGAACGGTTTATGTGGCAGCTATATCAAAACATGGTCCGATATGGCCCATTTACAATGCCAACCGACCTACACTAATAAGAAGTATTTGTGCAAAATTTCTAGCGGCTAGCTTTACTACTTCTGAAGTTAAAGTGCTTTCGACAGACTCACGGTCGGACGGACAGCCGACGGACATGGCTAGATCGACATAAAATGTCGCGACGATCATGAATATATATACTTACTGGGGTCTCAGACGAATATTTCGAGTAGTAGTAGCAAACAGAATGACGAAATTTGTATACCCCCCATCCTACGGTGGAGGGTATAAAAATTTTGTATCCCTATTTCGGATGGTGTAACTAGGGGGGCCGCCCCACCCTAAAACCTACCAAACATATATTTACACCAATCACGACAATATGGGACTCAAATGAAAGGTATTTAGGATAGGAAAACGTATCTGATATCCAATTGTCGACCAAGTGTTAGGGGGACCACCCCAACCCCCAAAACATCCCTAAATCGGACATATTTACCGACCATGGCAATATGGGACTCAAACGAAAGGTATTTGCGAATAGAACCTTATATCGAAATGTGGGACCACGTTTCTGGGGGTCCACCCCCTCCCCAAAACACCCCCAAACAGGACTAATTTACTGACCATGGGAATATGGGCCTTAAATAAAAGGTATTTGAGTGTAGAATACGAATCTGATACCCAACTATGGGACCAAGTGTTTGGGGGGCCGCCTCTCCCCAAAAACATCCCCAAAGGACGGGACAGATTTACGGCCATAACAATATGGGGCTTTAATGAAAGGTCTTTGGGAGTAAAGCACGAATCTGATATCAATATTCGGGAAAAGTGTCTATGGGGCCACCCCACCCCCACAACACCACCCAAATAGGAAGTATTTTGTGACTATTGCAATATGAAGCCCAAATAAGAGGGTTTTTAGAGTAGAACACGAATCTGACATATATTTTCAATTCACTGAGTGGTCGCCCATCCCTCAATACACTCCCCAAGATGACCGGCATGTTTACCAACTAGGGCAGACAAACAGACGGACCAACGGACATTGCTAAATCGAATACGAAGCGATTCTAAGCCGATCGGTATACTTATCAATTGGTTTAGCTCTTCTGCTTCTTACCGTTGCAAACAAATGCACAAAGTTATAATACCCTGTACCACAGTGGTGGTGTAGGGTATAGGTTAGGTTAGGTTAGGTTCAAATGGCAGTCTGCCATCAGAATCACTTAGACGTTTTCGTCCATTGTGATACCACAGGAACGGAAGAAGGAAGATGCCTTCTAGTTCCTACCGTTGAACCGTCCAGATCGCTTTAAAAAGCCCAATAACTTGCGAATGTTCACATCCGCTTAATCACACAGGTTCTCAAAGAAATGAGAATCTAAAGTGAAACTCCTTCTGACTGCTGACTGGACACGGACACAGAAACTGTTATATGGTCTCATTTTCTTCGATGTCCACCAAACTTCAGCAAAAGTCGTTGCTGGCAAACTTCAGTCTGTCAGCATGTTTTCCGATTAGACACTGACCTTTTATGACGGAGACAATGAGTAAGACGTCTGTTCTAGCCAATGACAGCAAAGCAATAGACCTCTTCCAATCTAGATTAGGCCACATAGTTTTGGAATACTCACAGCCCCCTCTTTGTGACCATCTATCATTCGTTGCCCTTCGGGTCTGGTCTTGAAAATTTTGCTTATATGTCGCTAGAGGCATACCCACAGATTCCAGTATCCCTGGAATGTGTAGGGTAGTTCCTAGTCTCGCAAGCTCCTGGGATATCTCTGTGTCCCGGCAACCAGAACAAGTGTATATTTAACTGTTCAGCCATCTCGTTGAGAAAACTTCTGTTACCAGGGATATCGTAGTTCCAATCGGTTCTATCAGGAATAGTGGTACAGTACCTTTGAACAAAAGCGGCTCAGGTAGGGTGTAGCCCACACTGCCTAGAACATTAAATATTGTATCAAGGATAACACAGTATCCGCAGCCGCCACATGACCAAAGAGAAAGAAATATCTCCTAACCTCACGGCAGTGGCCGCTGCCATTTGTATAGCCACAATGTCCAGAGACATAAGATGTGGCATTAAATTCAGTGCATCAGATGGTGTCGTCCTCAGTGCGGCTGTGATGCACAAATTAGCCATCCTTTGGATCCGCTTAAGTATTAAGCAGTAGGTGGACTTTTGAAGCGCCGTCCACCAGACCACAACACCATATAGCATTATAGGTCTAAAAACTGCAGTATATATCCAATGCATGACACGCGGTCTAAACCACAAAATTTTGTCAATGGCACTCTTGCAGGTGTAAAGGGCAACAGTAGCCTTTCTTGCCCTTTCCACAATGACGGATTTGAAGTTCAATTGCCTGCCCAGCAAAACGCCCAGGTATTTCGAGCTTTCTGTAAATGGAGCATTCTCTCGACCCAAGCAGACAGGTTTCACAGGTTTAGGGTATAAAAAGGCGTTAATTTCGGCCGGGTCGTGCTTTTGATACCAACCACATCGGGTAATATCACCTTTCGTCTTAATCCAGTGAAAAATGCATAATTTATACCCCCATAACAGCTTTATGGACATATGATCCAAATTGGACCAATTTCGGCACAGACATTGAGCATTAGACCACTCAAGTCGGTTGTTCAATCTTGTAGAACAAAATATTGGTCTTTTTGGTAGCCATATCCAAATATAGACCGATCTGAACCATATATGACATGGATTTTGAAAAGCCTATTTCAGCGAAATCAGATTTCAAATGGGCCTTTTGTATTGACAAGACTTTAAATCGATCTATATGGCAGCTTTATCCAAATCTGAACCGATCTGAGCCAAATTGAAGAAGGCTATTTAAGGGCCTAACACAACTCACTGTCCTAAATTTCGGCGACATCAGACAAAAATGCACCGTTTATGGATCCAAAACTTTAAAACGAGCGATTGGTCTATATGGCAGCTATATCCAAATCTGAACCGATCTGGGCCAAACAGCAGAAATATGTCGAAGGGTCTTACACAACTCACTGTTCCAAATTTCGTCGAAATCGGACAATAAATGCGCCTTTTATGGGCCCAAAACCTTAAATCAAAAGATCGGTCTATATGGCAGTTATATCCAAATATGAACCGATTGGGGTCAAACAGCAGAAATATATCGAAGGGTCTAACACAACTCACTGTTCCAAATTTCGTTGAAATCGGCCAATAAATGCGCCTCTGTGGGCCAAAAACCTTAAATCGAGTGATCGGTCTATATGGAAGCTATATCCAAATCTGAACCGATCGGGACCAAATTGAAGAGGGATGTCGAAGGGTCTAGCACAACTTACTGTCCCAAATTTTGGCGACATCGGACATTAAATGCGCCTCTGTGGGCCAAAAACCTTAAGTCGAGAGATCGGTCCATATGGCAGCTATATCCAAATCTGATCCGATCGCGGTCAAGTTGAAGAGAGATGTCAAAGAGCCTAGCACAACTGACTGTACCAAATTTCAGCAATCGGACAATAAATGCGCCCTTTATGGGCGAAAACCCTTAAATCGAGTGATCGGTCTATATGGGAGCTATATCTTAATCTGAACCATTCAAGGCCAAATTGAAGAGGGATGTTGAGTGGCCTAACACAACTTACTGTCACAAATTTCAGCAATGGGATAATAAATTTGGCTTTTAGGGACCTATGACCTTAAATCGGCGGATCGGTCTATATGGGGTACAACCGGCTACCATGGGATTGCAGCCGTATTTGGCATGAGAGCTGGAGATCATAAATGTACTTCAAATATCGAGTTTCAGCGAAATCGGACAACAATTTAACACCCTAGGGTCCCAAAAAGTAAAATCTGCGGAATATCTTATAAGGGAGCTACATCTGAGTATGGACCTATATGGGCTATTTATAGTCCCCAACGACCTATATCAATAAAATGTTTCGGTGAAATTTTTCAAGCTACGTGGCCTATGTATAGTCCTCGACGATCTACATCAAATTTGGGTGAAATTTTTTTAGCGGGTATTTATTTGTTGGACCGTTATTGTAATTTAGATAAACGGACACACATGACTAGATCTACTCAGTATGTCAAGGCGAGAATAAGTTAACTTTATAGAGTCTCATATCGACATTTCTTGGTGTTACAAACAGCATGACTAGATTAGCATATGCCTCTATCCTAGGGTGTTGGGTATTAAAAGCAAATTCCTAACATTCTTGGCTTCTTGCCTTTGGACAGACAGACACGAGCAAACGGCAACAAAGTCACAGCACTTAAACTTTTCGATTGCTTAGGAAAATATTACTTTATAGTAGATGCAAAAATGCGCTCCTGTCACATGGGCTGCAAAAAAAATTTGAAAGGAAAGATGACATTAAGTTCGATCAAGGCAAACTTTAGTCTCATTACCACCATGAATCATTAGGTGGATCTAAAATTATCGTCAAATCGAGACACTGGTTTACTTATATGCCCGAGGTGGTGGGTATCCAAAGTTCGGCCTGCCTTGTTAATTGTTTTTTTTTACAAACTTTCCTATATCTCTTAAAAAATCACTCTTTATTGTAAAAAATTATATTGTTTATCTTTGTTTGTTGTCTGTTCCGTATAGGCTTAAAAACGGATGAACCGATTTTCTTGAACTTTTCATAGATTGCAGAGTTTGATCCCTCGGTGCAAAAATGGTACTAAATTTTTTGATAACCGAAGGGGGAGCGGACCCTCCCCCTTACCACCATTTTCAGAAACCCCCGATCTCGGAGATGAAAGTACCGATTTAAGTGAAGATGAATGTACCGATTTAAATGAAATGTTGAATGTCACCCAATGACATCCTCAAAAACGCGAAATTGGTATACAATTTTGGGGTCAAATAACCTGGGGGGACGCCCCATCCCAAAACCCACCCGAAAGTACATGTTTACCGGTTGTGACAATATGGGTATCAAATGAAAGGTATTTAAGAGTGGAGTACGAACTTGGTATATGTGATTCACCCTGAGTGTTCGGGGCGTCCGCCACTCCCCAAAAAACATCCCTCACACAGAACCCATTCACCGCTTTGGCCATTATGGGTATCAAATGAAAGGCATATTTAATGGCATATTTAACAATTGGGACAAACTGGATAGCAAATAAAGGTATTTAAGAGAAAATTAAGAATCTGAATCTTGCTGTCTAATTGGTCTCCCCACCCACCAAAACCCCCCAGCAGGGCATATTTACCAATTGGGACAATATGGATATCAAATGAAAGGTAATTAAAAGTAGACTAAGAATCTGATATTAAAATTTTTCCTTGGTATTAGAGGCCCCTTCCCACACCCCAAACCCCCCTCAACAGGACATATTTACCGGTTCGGACAATACGGATATCAAATGAAAGGTATTTGGAAGTTGAGTATACATCTGTTATAAGAATTTGGTCCAAGGTGCCTACGAGGCCTCCCGAACCTTACAACCCCCAAAACGGGCGTGAGTGTATAACGGGAGTTTACTACGAATATGCTATACACATTTGGCAGAGTCTGGGACCGGTTTATGATAGTGGAGTTCGAATCTTATGTTGACGTAAGGATCCAAGTATTTGGGTCACGTCTTGATGTTCATCAGGAAATGTAGATCGCGAAAATAAAGGACTCACTGTCTTAGGACGACTGAGAATATACAATAGTTAGATATAGCTCGAATATAGACCGATCTCCCGATAAAGAGTCTGAAGACCATAAAAGCTTTAGTTATTACCCGATTTCGCTGAAATTTGCAACGGTGGGTTATTTTAAGCCTCCCGATATCTGACCTAAATATGGTTCAGATCGGAATATATTTAGATATAGCTGCAATATAGACCGATTTCCCGATAAGGGGTCTGAAGCCCATAAAAGCTTTATTTATTACCTGATTTCCCTGAAATTTTAAGCAGTGAGTAGGTTAAGACCTCCCAACATCCAACCCAAATATGGTTCAGATCGGACTATATTTAGATATAGGTGCCATATAGACCGATCTGCCGATAAGGGGTTTGAAGCCCAAAAGCTTTATTTATTACCCGATTTCGCAGAAATTTGAAACAGGAAGTTTTTCTGAGCCTGCTGACATCCGACCTTAATATGGTTCAGATCGGTTTATAATTGGACCGACCGAACTTGATGCCTTCTTACTTGTTTTCTGTCTATTAGAAGGTTAAGTTCGAAGATGGGCTATATCGGACTATATATTGATATAGCCCCCATATAGACCGATCCGCCGATTTAGAGTTCGGAAAGCCAAATTTATTATATGATTTTGCTGAAATTTGGAACAGTAAGTTGTGTTAGGCCAGTCGATAACATTCTTCAATTTGGCCCAAATCGGTCCAGATTTGGACATAGATGCAATATACACCGATCTCTCGAATTAAAATTTTGGCCCAAAAAAAGGAGCATTTATTGTCCGACGTCGCCGAAATTTGGGACAGTGAGTTGTGTTAGGCTTCTCGACATCGTACTGTAATATGGCTTAGATCGGTTCAGATATGGATATAACTGCCATATTGTCCGATCGCTCGATTTAAGGTTTTGGGCCCATAAAAGGCCAATTTATTGTCCGATTTCTGCCATATAGACGGAACACTCCATTTAAGGTTTTGGGCGCATTTATTGTCCGATTTCGCCGGAATTTGGAACAGTGAGTTGGGTTTGGTTCATCGACAACATTCTACAATTTGGCCCAGATCGGTCCAGATTTGGATATAGATGCCAATAGACCGATCTCTCGATCTAAGGACTTGGGCCCATAAAAGGTCTATTTATGGTCCGAAGTCGCCGAAATTTGGAACAGTGAGTTGTGTAAGTCCCCTCGATAACCTACTGCAATATGGCTTAGATCGGTTCCGATTTGGATATAGCTGTCATATAAACCGATCTCTCGATTTAAGGTTTTGGGCCCATAAAAGGCCCAATTATTGTCTGATTTCGCCGAAATTTGGGACAATGAGTTGTGTTAGGCCCTTCAACATTCTTCTTCAATTTGGCTTAGATCGGTCCAGTTTTGGATATAGCTGCCATATAGACCGATCTCTCGTTATAAAGCGCATTTATTGTCCGAGTTCGACGAAATTCGGAACAGTGAGTTGCGTTTGGTTCATCGATAACATTCTACAATTTGGCCGTCATCGGTTTAGATTTGGATATAGCTATCATATAGACCGATCTCTCGATTTTAGGTTTTGGGCCCATAAAAGGCGCATTTATTGTCCGATTTCGCCGAAATTTTGGGACAGTGAGTCGTGTTAGGTGCTTCGACAGCCTTCTTTAATTTGGCCCAGATCGGTTCAGATTTGGATATAACTGCCATATAAACCGATCTCTCGATGATTGTCCGATTTCGCTGAAATGTGACACAGTGACTAATGTTAGGCTGTTCGATGTCCGTGTCCTATATGGTTCAGATCGGTCTATATTTGGATATGGCTACCAATTAGATCAATATTTGATTCTACAAAATTGAACAATGACTTGTACTTAATAGACCACTCAATATCCGTGTCGAATTTGGTCCAAATCGGACCATATTTCCATATAGCCGCTACGGGGGCATAAATTATGCATTTTTCAACGGATTAAGACGAAAGGTGGTTTACATATACACCCAAGGTGTCGGCTATCCAAAGTTCGGCTCGGCCGAACTTAACGCCTTCTTAGTTGTTTTATTAATTTTTTTTTATATTTCCATCATTGCTATTTGCCACTGTTTTCTCCCTCAAGCCCACAGTTGAATGTTCAACATCTCAGTTTTTATGGCCAGACCAGAAATAAAATTCTAATTTTATTTCTTTTGAATTGGTTTAGTTTAAAGAGGACTTAAAAAAGGAAAATTGTTAGTAAATGTAAGTGAAGTAAAAACCAGATTTTTTCCTCTTAGACCCCTTTAGGTACTTTTATCCCGAGCCCTAGTCTACTTGGCCATACTCCAGCGAACTGCATTCCAATGGCAAAGCCGGAAGCGGATGTAACAGCAATTTATTGTATACATCATGAATTGCGAAATTTATCGCGGTTCTCGTGGCTCTCTTAACATTACACTGAACAGCATGTGGTCTACATATTTGTATGTTTGAGTGTGAGTGTGTGTGTGTTTGTGTTAAGCACTCTGTATTACCCCATATCAATTAAAAACATTTAAGCTTCATTGACATTTTATGGAAGTTTATCCATGTAGTTTGCCAAAGCTACCCGAAACGCCAAACATTTTTCTACTGTTACCAGCTGAAGAGGC